>NC_142348.1:22390000-22490000 GCF_054954075.1 Amborella trichopoda | reverse complement strand
TTACTTGTGGCTTGCAATTTTATTAAGTAACTTTTTCTTAACACACACACACGCTTGCTTCTTTCATGCAAATATGGAGTTAATTTTCTGGAGCTTTACTTGTGTTTTTGCAATTTTATTAAGGAACTTTTTCTTTACACACACACATGCACCACACACACACACACACACTCACACTCACACTCACACTCACACTCACACTCACTCTCACACTCACACTCACACTAATGTATAGGAATGGGTTTATATATACACTAATGTATAAGGCCATGTATATACTTATTATCAGTGATATATACAGTTATCAGCTCTATATATTTATGTATTGATGTATATAAGCATAGAATACATTAGTTATCGGCTAAATATACAATTACGAGTGTGTGAAAAATACATTGATGTGTGTGTGATGTTTGTGTATGTGTAAAGTACATAATTGTATATATACAGTGTATTAATATTTACTTTTATGAAAATACTGTTAATGGCACAAATTAAAGCTCAAAGCATAATTTTTTACTGATAAATAAGATGCAGAGAGTGTGACTACAGGACCAAGTAATCAATATTTTATTGTTGATTGTGTAAACTGTAAAGTTACAGGAGCAAGCAATTGTACATATAGGATTAGATCCCCAAACTTAATCCTTCAGCTCTGTTTCCTCAAGAAAATGAAAAGCCCTCTTCAAACTATCCCAAATCAGAGAGAAAAACCCTTTTCAAACTATCCCAAATCAGCTTTTCATCTTCCTAAATCAGCATCCCATCTTCCTTTTCTCTCTCTAAAAATCAGTTAAGGCCTCTTCCATAAGAGTTCTTTCTTTTCTCTCTCTAAAATTCACCTAGGGCGGCCCCTTCCATTAGGGTTTATGAAAACTATTTTCTTCTTCTTTCTTCTTGCTATAAACCCTAATGGCTATGAGCCGAGCCATATTTTCTTCTCTTCCTTTCCTTCGTCGTTCTTCTTCTTCTCTTTACACAGTAAACATAGATGTAAATCCCAAATTTATATGAACTTCTTCCAACTAAAGAAATTTATAAAACTTTAACCATAGTTATGGAGTGACCATAGACACCATACCATAATTAAATAAATGTCGTGACAAAACAAAAATCGTGTGTTTATTTCTTGGTACCTGCTAAGTAGGAGTTATGTTTAAGTATTTAATAAATAAATTTATAGTATATTTATTTGTTTTTGTAAGTAAGTGTGATGTTTCTTAAAGTATTTAATTGGTAGATTTATATGGTACTTTTTTTGGTATATACTAATTAATTATGTATTTAATATTGGATGAGAGTCACAAGACATCTAAATTAATTGACTTAATTATATTAGTTTAGTAAAGTTTTTATAGATGAATTAGTAATTGATGGCTTTGACAAAATTTTTATTTTTTAGAATTTCAAAATTTCTCATATGATAAATTTATCCGATTTTTTTACTCTGATTTTTTTAGCCTAATCCGATATATTAGCGATATCTTTATATGAAGTATTTTTACCAATCCGTATTTTTTATCCAATTTTTTCATCTGATTTTCAAATTAAAAACGATTTATTTTCGATATGTATATACTGATATGTTTATGCGTGTATGTATAAACGTGCTATCAGTCATGTACATACTGATATGCGCACACATATGCACCCTTACGTATTGACAGTGCATATATACATTTCTATATACACTGATATAAATGACCTTATAGACACTTATTATCAGCTTATACAGTTATTAGTGTATATGTACACTGAAAGGTATATACGCACACTCATATGCATATCTATAAAAGGTTTATATATACACTAATGTATAAGACCCATGTATGTACTTATTATCAGTGATATATACAGTATTGAGCTCAAGTTGTCTACGTATTGATTTATAACAATATATACCATTATGTTCAATGTACATATATTTATACTGATGCATATAACCAAACAAAACATTAGCTATTTGCTTTATATACAGTTTTTAGTTTGTAAAAAATACATTGATATGTATGTGTGATGTCTGTATATATACGATGTGAATATACTGATATGTGTATGTGTATGTGTATGTGCAAAGTGCATAACTGTATATATACAATGCATCAGTATATACATTTCTATATACATTGGCATATATGACGATATATACATTACTTATCAGTTTATACTGTTATTAACGTATATGTATATTGATTTATATGCTACACACACACTCACACTCACACTCTCCCTTACACTTACACTCACACACTCACTCACATACACACACGCACACACACTCACACACACTTACTCACATACACACACACACTGACACTGACACTGACACTGACACTGATACTGACACTGACACTCACACTCACACTCACACTCACACTCACACTCACACTCACACTCACAGTCACAGTGACACTGACACTCACACTCACACTCACACTCACACTCACACTCACACTCACACTCACACTCACTCACACTCACACTCACATTCACACTCACACTCACATTCACTCACACTCACACTCACACATACTCACACTCACAGATATATGTATTACACATATATGCATGTTGTGTATGGACTGATGTGTGTATATATACGATATGTATATACTAATATGTTTATGCCTGTTTTTGCGATCTTGATCTTGAAAACCTGATTTGCTTAATGGTTCTTTCTTCTTTAATATAGTACTTCTTCTTTCATGCAAATAAGCAGTGAATTTTCTGGAGTTTTACTTGTGGTTTGCAAGTTTATTATGTAACTTTTCTTGACACACGCACTCTTGCTTCTTTTATGCAAATATGAAGTGAATTTTTTGGAGCTTTAATTGTTGTTTCCAATTTCATTAACTTTTTCTTAACACACACGCACACATACACAATCACACTCACACTCACACTCACACTCACACTTACACTCACACTCACACTTGCACTCGCACTCACACTCACACTCACACTCACACTCACTCACACACACACTCACACGCGCACACACACACTCACACACACACTCACACTCACACTCACACTCACACACGCTCACACGCACTCACACACAGTCACAGTCACGGTGACAGTCACTATCAGAGTCACACACACACTCACACATTCACACACAGGCACACACACTCACACGCGCACTCACACTCACAACTCACACTTACACACACTCACATTCACACGCACACTCACAACTCACACACACACTCACACACACTCACGCTCACACTCATTCACACTCACACACACACACACACACGCTCACACATACTCACACACTCACACTCATGCTCGTACTCACACACACACTTTCACACTTACACACACACTCATACACACTAACACACACTCACACAGACTCACACTCACGCACACTCACACTCACAACTTACACTCACTCACAGATATATGCTACACATATATGTGTGTTGTGTATGGACTGATGTATGTATATATACGATATGTATATACTTATATGTTTATGCGTTTATGTATAAAATTGCTTATTATCAATTATATATAGTTATCAATGTATATATTCACTGATATACACACGCACATGCACTTTTACACGTTGATAGGTTCATATATACTGTGTATGTATACACTAATACATACATTCTATAAACATAGATGTATATGACCTTATAGACACTTATTTGTAATTTATATTTTTATATGGTGTTCATATATACTATATGCATATGTTGATATGTTTATGCATGTATGTTTAAACTTGCTATCGGTTATATATACACTGATATGCGCACGCACATGCACCTTTGCGCATTGATTGTGTATATACATTTCTATACGCACACACTCACACACTCACATAGGCACACACTCACACACACTCTCGCACACACACTCACACTCCCACTCACACTCGCACACACACTCACACTCACACTTACACTCACACTCACACTCACACCCACACCCACACCCACACCCACATACACACTCACACACCCACACTCACACATACACACTCACACTCACACACACTCACACTCACTTTCACACTCGCACTCACACACACCCACACTCACACACTCATACACCCACTCACACTCACACTCATACTCATGCACACACACACACTCACTGTCACGCTCACTCTCACTTTCACTGACTCACACTCACACTCACACTCACGCACACACTCACAATCACACTCGTTCACACAAGCTCACACACTCACACTCATATTCACACTCACACTCACACTCACACTCACACTCGCACTCACAATCACACTCACACACTCACACTCACACTCACACTCACACTCACACACACACACACTCATACTCACACACACACACACACACACTCACACTCACACTCACACTCACACTCACACTCACACTCACATAGACTTACACACTCACACATTCACACACACTCACACACACACACACTCACGCACACACTAACACTCATAACTCACACTCAGTCACAATCACTGTCATAGTTACACTCACAGTCACAATCACTGTCACAGTTACACTCACACTCACAGATATATACTACACATATATGCGTGTTGTGTATGGACTGTTGTGTGTATATATACGAGATACATATATTGATATGTTTATGCGTGTATGTATACAGTTGCTTGCTATCAGTAGTATACAATTATCAATATATATATATATATATATATATATATATATATACATATATATATATATTTATATATATATATATATATATATATATATATATATATATATATATATATATATATATATATATATATTTATATATATACTGATATGTGCACACACATGCACCCATACGCGTTGATAAGTGCGTATATATTGTGCATGCATACACTTATACATGCCTTCTTTATACACTGAAATATATGATCATATAAACATATATTAACAGTTTATATATAAGTATATATAAACAGTGTGTCTATATATATACTGATATGTTTATACGTGTATGTTTAAACTAGCTATCAGTTATATATACACTGAAATGCGCACACATATGCACCCTTACACATTGATAGCGCATATATACATTTTTATGTACACTGATATATATGAACATATATACACTTATTATCAGTTTCTACTGTTATTAGCGTACACATACATTACTGTGTATATGAATGCACAGGTGGCTATTGCAGCCAATAAGGTAAATGGACATATTTCCCCCCACCTCTCCTTTTTTATTATTTTCCTCTCAATTCTTTCCATTCGAATCATTATCTTCCATTTGAATGATTTTTCCTTATACAATTTTCCAAACTGTGATAAATTCAGACCTTAAAGAATTATTTGTTCTAGCTATCACCTCTAATCAGATAAGCCTAGGCAAAATTGTATATTAATTTGTATAGAATTAGGCATAAAAATGGGTTTCTTCTCTTGGTGAATTGGGTATGCTAAATACCCAATTGTGATAGTCCATCTAAATTTTGTCTTATTTGTACTTGTTTTTATTATTATTGATGAGCTTCATCTTCATCGAGTTTTCTTGTAAAGCAACAAGCATTAAAGCAACTTATCATCGAGATGGATCTCTTTACATTATTCGATATTTGTGATCTTGATCTTGCAAGCTTGATTTGATTAATGGTTCTTTCTTCTCTAGTATTGTACTTATCTTGCTTCTTTCATGCAAAAATGGAGTGAATTTTCTGAAACTCTACTTGTGGTTTGCAATTTTATTAAGTAAATTTTTCTTAATACACACTCTTAACACACACACACTCTTTATTAAGTAACTGTTTCTTAACACACACACTCCATCTTCTTTCATGCAAATATGGAGTGAATTTTCAAGAGTATTACTTGTGGTTGGCAATTGCATTAAGTAACTTTTTCTTAACACACACCACATACACACACACACACTCACACTCACATTCACACTCACACTCACTCTCACTCACTCTCTCTCACCCTCACACTCACACTCACACTCACTCTCACACTCAGACACACACACACACACTCACACTCACACACACTCACACTCACACTCACATGAACACACTCACACACACTCACACTCACACTCACACTCACACTCACACTCATACACTCACACACACTCACACACGCGTACTCATACACACACACGCTTACTCTCACACATTCACGCTCATGCTCACATTCACACTCAGATATATAGTACACTTATACACATGTTGTGTATGGACTGATGTGTGTATATATACTATGATATGTTTATGCATTTATATATACAGTTGTTTGCTATGAGTTATATACAATTATCAATGCATGTATATAATGATACGTGCACGCACATGCACCCTTACGCATTGATAAGTGCGTATGTACGGTATATGTTTGCACTAATACATGCATACTATATAGATATATATGACCATATAGACATTTATTAGCACTTTACATATATATATAATTACGATATGTATATACTGATATGTTTTTGTGTGTATGTATAAACTTCCTATCAGTTATATATACACTGATATGCGCCCACACATGCACCCTTACGCATTGATAGGGCATACGTACATTCCTATATACATTGATATGTATGACCCTATGAACACATCTTATCAGTTTATACAGTTATTGGTGTTTATGTACACTGATATGTATATACTCACTCATGTGCATATCTGTATTGGGTTTATATATACACTAATATATAAGACCATATGTGTACTTATTATCAGTGATATATATAGTTATTAGCTCAATTTGTGTACGTATTGATGTATATCAATATATACCATTCTTTTCTGAGTATATATATACTGATGCATATAACCATATAATACATTAGTTATAAGCTATATATACAATTATTAGTATGTACAAATACATTGATATGTGTGTGATGTCTGTATTTATATGATGTGTATATACGGATTTGTGTGTATGTGTAAAGTGCATAACTATATATATACAATACATTAATATATACGTTGATGTATATGACCATATATACACTTATTATTACTATATACCTTTATTAACGTATATGTACACTGATTTATATACTACACACACTCACTGTCATACTCACTCTCACCCTCACCCTCACCCTCACACTCACACTCACACTCACTCACTCATACACACACACACACACTTACACTCACACTCACACTCGCACTAGCACTCTCACTCTCACTCGCACTCACACTGACATTGACACTTACACACACTCACACTCACACTCACACACACTCACACTCACAAATATATATACTATCACTTGTAATCAAATATGCAATTGCGAAATTCCTTATTACTTTGTAAAAAATTAGATATAAGAATGGGTTTCTTCTCTTGATGAATTGGGTATGTTGAATACCCTATTGTGATAGTCCATGTAAATTTTTTATCTTATTTGTACTTGTTTTTTATTATTATTGATGAGCTTCATCTTCATTGAGTTTTCTTGTAAATCAACAAGCACGAAAGCAACTTATCATAGAGGCGGATCTCTTTACGTTATTCGTTATTTGAGATCTTGATATTGCAAGCTTGATTTGCTTGATGGTTCTTTCTTCTCTATTATAGTATTGCTCTTGCTTCTTTCATGCAAATATAGTGTGAATTTTCTAGAGCTTTACTTGTGGCTTGCAATTTTATTAAGTAACTTTTTCTTAACACACACACACTCTTGCTTTTTTCATGCAAATATGGAGTTAATTTTCGGGAGCTTTACTTGTCTTTTTGCAATTTTATTAAGGAACTTTTTCTTTGCACACACATGCACCACACACACACACACACACACTCACACTCACACTCACTCTCACATTCACACTCACACTAATGTATAGGAATGGGTTTATAGATACACTAATGTATAGGGCCATGTATATACTTATTATCAGTGATATGTACAGTTATCAGCTCTATATGTTTATGTATTGATGTATATAAGCATAGAATACATTAGTTATCGGCTATATATACAATTACTAGTGTGTGAAAAATATATTGATGTGTGTGTGATGTTTGTGTATGTGTAAAGTACATAACTGTATATATACAGTGTATTAATATTTACTTTTATGAAAATACTGTTAATGGCACAAATTAAAGCTCAAAGCATAATTTTTTACTGATAAATAAGATGCAGAGAGTGTGACTACAGGACCAAGTAATCAATATTTTATTGTTGATTGTTTAAATTGTAAAGTTACAGGAGCAAGCAATTGTACATATAAGATTAGTTCCCCAAACTTAATCCTTCAGGTCTATTTCCTCAAGAAAATGAAAAACCCTCTTCAAACTATCCCAAATCAGAGAGAAAAACCCTTTTCAAATTATCCCAAATCATCTTTTCATCTTCCTAAATCAGCATCCCATCTTCCTTTTCTCTCTCTAAAAATCAGTTAAGGCCTCTTCCATTAGGGTTCTTTCTTTTCTCTCTCTAAAAATCACTTAGGGCGGCCCCTTCCATTAGGGTTTGTGAAAACTATTTTCTTCTTCTTTCTTCTTGCTATAAACCCTAATGGTTATGAGCCGAGCCATATTTTTTTCTCTTCCTTTCCTTCGTCGTTCTTCTTCTTCTCTTTACACAGTAAACATAGATGTAAATCCCAAATTTATATGAACTTCTTCCAACTAAAGAAATTTATAAAACTTTAACCATAGTTATGGAGTGACCATAGACACCATACCATAATTAAATAACTGTCGTGACAAAACAAAAGTCGTGTGTTTATTTTTTTGTACCTGCTAAGTAGGAGTTATGTTTAAGTATTTAATAAATAAATTTATAGTATATATATTTGTTTTTGTATGTAATAAGTAAGTGTGATGTTTCTTAAAGTATTTAATTGGTAGATTTATATGGTACTTTTTTTGGTATATACTAATTAATTATGTATTTAATATTGGATGAGAGTCACAAGACATCTAAATTAATTGACTTAATTATATTAGTTTAGTAAAGTTTTTATAGATGAATTAGTAATTGATGGCTTTGACAAAATTTTTATTTTTTAGAATTTCAAAATTTCTAATATGATAAATTTATCCGATTTTTTTACTCTGATTTTTTTAGCCTAATCCGATATATTAGCGATATCTTTATATGAAGTATTTTTACCAATTCGTATTTTTTATCCAATTTTTTCATTTGATTTTCAAAATAAAAACGATTTATTTTCGATATGTATATACTGATATGTTTATGCGTATATGTATAAACTTGCTATCAGTCATGTACACACTGATATGCGCACACACATGCACCCTTACGTATTGATAGTACATATATACATTTCTATATACACTGATATAAATGACCTTATAGACACTTATTATCAGCTTATACAGTTATTAGTGTATATGTACACTGAAATGTATATACGCACACTCATATGCATATCTATAAAAGGTTTATATATATACTAATGTATAAGACCCATGTATGTACTTATTATCAGTGATATACACAGTATTGAGCTCAATTTGTCTACGTATTGATTTATAACAATATATACCATTATGTTCAATGTATATATATTTATACTGATGCAGATAACCAAACAAAACATTAGCTATTTGCTTTATATACAGTTATTAGTTTGTAAAAAATACATTGATATGTATGTGTGATGTCTGTATATATACGATGTGAATATACTGATATGTGTGTATGTGTATGTGCAAAGTGCATAACTGTATATATACAAAGCATCAATATATACATTTCTATATACATTGACATATATGACGATATATACATTACTTTTCAGTTTATACTGTTATTAACGTATATGTATACTGATTTATATGCTACACACACACTCACACTCACACTCTCCCTTACACTTACACTCACACACTCACTCACATACACACGCACACACTCACACACACTCACTCACATACACACTCACACTCACACTCACACTCACACTCACACTCACACTCACTCACACACACTCACACTCACAGATATATATATTACACATATATGCATGTTGTGTATGGACGAATGTGTGTATATATACGATATGTATATACTAATATGTTTATGCCTGTTTTTGCGATCTTGATCTTGAAAACTTGATTTGCTTAATGGTTCTTTCTTCTTTAATATAATACTTCTTCTTTCATGCAAATAAGAAGTGAATTTTCTTGAGCTTTACTTGTGGTTTGCAAGTTTATTATGTAACTTTTCTTGGCACACACACTCTTGCTTCTTTTATGCAAATATGGAGTGATATTTTTGGAGCTTTACTTGTTTCCAATTTCATTAAGTAACTTTTTCTTAAAACACACGCAAACACTCACGCTCACATTTACACACACGCTCACACGCGCACACACACACTCACGCTCACACTCACACACACTCACACTCACTCACACACAGTCACAGTCACGGTCACAGTCAGAGTCACACACACTCGCACACTCACACATTCACACACACACGCACACACACTCACACACACACTCACACTCACAACTCATACTCACACACACACTCACATTCACACGCACACACAAACTCACACACTCACTCACACACACACTCATGCTCACACTCACTCACACTCACACTCGCTCACACTCACACTCACACTCACACTCACACACCCACTCACACACGCTCACACATACTCACACACTCACACTCACACTCGCACTCACACACACACACTTTCACACTTACACACTCATACACTAACACACACTCACACAGACTCACACTCACAACTTACACTCACACTCACATATATATGCTACACATATATGTGTGTTGTGTGTGGACTGATGTGTGTATATATACGATATGTATATATTTATATGTTTATGCGTTTATGTATACAATTGCTTGCTATCAATTATATATAGTTATCAATGTATATATACACTGATATACACACGCACATGTACCCTTACACGTTGATAGGTTCATATATACTGTGTATGTATACACTAATACATACATTGACACTCACACTCACATTGACACTGACACTAACACTAACACTGACACTCACACTGACACTCACACTCACACTCACACTCACACTCACTCACAGTCACAGTCACACTGACACTGACACTGACACTGACACTGACACTGACACTCACTCACACTCACACTCACACTCACACTCACTCACACTCACACTCACACTCACACTCACACTCACATTCACACTAACACTCACTCACACTCACACACACTCACACTCACAGATATATATATTACACATATATGCATGTTGTGTATGGACTGATGTGTGTATATATACGATATATATATACTACTATGTTTATGCCTGTTTTTGCGATCTTGATTTTGAAAACTTGATTTGCTTAATGGTTCTTTCTTCTTTAATATAATACTTCTTCTTTCATGCAAATAACAAGTGAATTTTCTGGAGCTTTACTTGTGGTTTGCAATTTTATTATGTAACTTTTCTTAACACACACACTCTTGCTTCTTTTATGCAAATATGGAGTGAATTTTTTGGAGCTTTACTTGTCTCCAATTTCATTAAGTAACTTTTTCTTAACACACACGCACACACACATTCACACTCACACTCACACTCACACTCACACTCACACTCACACACTCACACGCGCACACACACTCACACTCACACTCACACTCACACACACTCACACTCACACTCTCACACAGTCACAGTCACGATCACATTCACTATCAGAGTCACACACACCCTTGCACTCACACATTCACACACTCACGTGTACACACACACACACACTCACAATCACAACTCACACTCACACTCACACACACTCACAACTCACACTCACTCACACACACTCAACTCACACTCACACTCACACTCACACACTCACATTCACACGCACACTCTCAAACTCACACACTCACACTCACACACATACACGTTCACACTCACACTCACACTCACACTCACTCACACTCACACTCACACTCACACACACACTCACACACGCTCACACATACTCACACACTCACACTCAACACTCGTACTCACACATGTACACCTTCACACTTACACACACACACATTCATACACACTAACACACACTCACACAGACTCACACACACACATACTCACACTCACAACTTACACTCGCACTCACAGATATATGTTACACATATATGCGTGTTGTGTATGGATTGATGTGTGTATATATACGATATGTATATACTTATATGTTTATGCGTTTATGTATACAATTGCTTGCTATCAATTATATATAGTTATCAATGTATATATACATTGATATACACACTCACACTCACACTCGCACTCGCACAAATATATAAGTATGGGTTTGTATATACACTACTGTATAAGACCATGTATATATACCTATTATCAGTGATACATACAATTTCTTCTTTCCCAATTGTGATAGTCCATGTAAATTTTTTTTCTTATTTGTACTTCTTTTTATTAATATTGATGAGCTTCATCTTCATCAAGTTTTCTTGTAAATTAAGAAGCATGAAAGATCTTATCATCGAGGCGGATCTCTTTCCGTTATTCGATATTTAAGATCTTGATCTTGATCTTGCACGCTTGATTTCCTTAATGGTTCTTTCTTCTCTAGTATGGTATTGCTCTTTCGTCTTTAATGCAAATACGGAATGAATTTTATAGAGCTTTACTTGTGGTTTGCAATTTTATTAAGTAATGTTTTCTTAACACACACAATCTCTTGCTTCTTTCATTCAACTATGGAGTGAATTTTTTGAAGCTTTACTTGTGGTTTGCAATTTTATTTACTTTTTCTTAAGATACACAGCCTGTACACACACACACACTCACACTCACACTCCCACTAATATATAAGAATGGGTTTGTATATACGCTTCTGTATAAGACCATGTATATACCTATTATCAGTGATATATACAGTTATTAGCTCAATTTGTGTATGTATTGATGTATAGCAGTACATACCATTGTTTTCAGGGTATATATATATACTGATGCATATAACCATACAACACATTAGTTATTAGCTATATATACAGTTATCAGTGTGTAAAAATACATTGATATGTGGGTGTGTGTGTGATGTCTGTATATATACAATGTGTATACACGTATTTGTGTGTATATGTAAAGTGCATAACGATAAATTTTCAGTGCATTACTATATACATTTCTATATATATTGATGTATACACTTATTATCAGTTTTTATATTTATTAATGTATAATGTATACTGATTTATATACTATACATACACACACACACATGCATCATACTCACACTCACACTCACACTTTCACTCACACTTACACTCACACTCACACATACGTACACACACACTCACACTCACACTGATATCGTACGTACATGCATCTTTACGCATTGATAGTGCATATATACATTTCTATATACATTGATATGTATGACCATATAGATACTTATTATCAGTTTATACAGTTATTAGTGTGTGTATATTGAAATGTATATACATACACTTATATACATATGTATAAAGGGTTAATATTTACACGAATGTATTAGACCATGTGTATACTTATTATCAGTGATATATACAGTTATTAGCTCAATTTGTATATGTATTGATGTATAGCAAAACGTACCATTGTTTTCAGAGGATATATATATATAGTGATGTATATAACTATATAATACATTACTTATTTGCTATAGATACAATTTCTATGGTGTAAAAATACATTGATATGTGTGTGTGTGTGATGTCTATATATATACGATGTGTATATACGGATTTTTGTGTATGTATAAAGTGCATAACTGTATATATAGAATGCATTAGTATATATATTTCTATATACATTGATGTATATGACCATCTATACACTTATTATTAGTTTATACCTTTATTAACGTATACGTACGTTGATTTATATATTACAAATACACGCTCTCATACTCACATTCACACTCACACTCATACATACACACACACACACTCGCACTCACACACACTCACACTCGCACTAGCACTCACACTCACACTCCTCGCACTCACACACACACTCATGCTCATGCTCACACTCACATTCATACTCACGCTCACGCTCACACTCACACTCACACTCAAACTCACCTCTAATCTGATATGCCTCGGCGAAATTCCATATTACTTTGTATAGAATTAAGCATAAGAATGGGTTTTTTCTCTTGATGAATTGGGTATGCTAAATACGCAATTGTGATAATTCTTGTTAATTTCTTATCTTATTTGTACTTGTTTTTATTATTATTGATGAGCTTCATCTTCATCGAGTTTTCTTGTAAATTAACAAGCTTGATGCAACTTGTCATTAAGGCGGATCTCCTTACGTTATTCGATATTTGATATCTTCATCTTGCTAGCTTGATTTGCTTAATGGTTCTTTCTTCTCTAGTATAGTATTACTGCTCTTACTTCTTTCATGCAAATATGGTGTGAATTTTCTGATGGTTTACTTGTGGTTTGCAATTTTATTATGTAACTTTTTCTTAACACACACACATATGCACACCAAACACACACATACTCACACTCACACTAAGGTATATGACCATGTATATATTTATTATCAGCGATATATACCGTTATTAGCTCAATTTGCGTATGTATTGATGTATAACAATATATACCATTGTTTTCAGAGTGTATATATATATATATACTGATGCATATAGCCATACAATACATTAGTTATTCAATATATATACAGTTACTAATGTGTAAAAATACATTGATATGTGCATGTGTGTGTGTGTGACGTTTGTATATATACGATGTATACGTGCGGATTTGTGTGTATGTGTAAAGTGCATAATTGTTTATATACAGTGCATTAATATATACATTTCTATATATATTGATGTATATGATCATATATAAACTTATTATCAGTTTATACATTTATTAACGTATATGTACATTGATTTATATACTACACACACGCACTCACACTCACATTTACGCACACGCATTCACACTTGCACACGCACTCACACTCACACGTACACTCACATATACACACGCACTCACACACACACACACACTCACACTCACACTCACACTCACTCGCACTCGCACTCGCACTCACACTCACACTCAAACTCACACACACTCACACTCACTCACAGATATATAACTATCACCTCTAATATGATAAGCCTAGGCAAAATTCATTATTACTCTGTATAGAATTAGGCTTAAGAATGGGTATCTTCTCTTGATGAATTGGCTATGCTAAATACCCATTTGTGATAGACCATTTAAATTTTTTTCTTATTTGTACTTATTTTTATTAATATTGATGAGCTTCATCTTCATCGAGTTTTCTTTTAAATCAACAAGCAGGAAAGCAACTTAACATGAAGGTGGATTTCTTTACGTTATTTGATATTTGAGATCTTGATCTTGCAAGCTTGATTTGCTTAATGGTTCTTTCTTCTCATGTATAGTACTGCTCTTTCTTCTTTTATGCAAATACGGAGTGAATTTTCTAGAGATTTAGTTGTGGTTTGCAATTGTATTAAGTAACTTTTTCTTAACACACAAACTCTTGCTTCTTTCATGTAAATATGGAGTGAATTTTTTGGAGCTTTAGTTGCGATTTGCAATTTTATTAAGTAACTTGTTCTTAACACACACACACTCACACTCACACTCACTAATGTATAAGAATGGGTTTGTATATACATTACTGTATAAGACTAAGTATATACCTATTATCAGTGATATATGCAGTTATTAGCTCAATTTGTATATGTATTGATGTATAGCAACATATATCAGTGTTTTCAGAGTTTATATATATACTGATGCATATAACCATACAATAAATTGTTATCAACCATATATACAGTTACTAGTGTGTAAAAATTCATTGATATGTGTGTGTGATGTCTGTATATATACGATGTATATATACGGATTTGTGTGTATGTGTAAAGTGTACAATTGTATATTTTCAGTGCATTATTATATGCATTTCTATATATATTGATGTACATGACTATATATACACTTATTATCAGTTTATACATTTATTAATGTATATATACATTGATTTATATACTACACATATATACACGCACTCACACTTGCACTCACACTCACACTCACATTCACACTCACACTCGCACACATACATACACATTCACACTCACACTCACACTGATATGCGCTTGCACATGCACCCTTATGCAATGATAGTGCATACATAAATTTTTATATACACTGACGTGTATGACCATATAGACATTTATTATCAGTTTATACAGTTAGTAGTGTATATGTATATTGAAATGTATATAAATACACTAATATGCATATATATAAAAGGCTTATATATACACTAATGTATAAGACCATGTATATACTTATTATCGATGATATACACATTTATTAGTTCAATTTGTGTACGTATTGATGTATAGCAATATATACCATTGTTTTCAGTGTATTTATATTTTCTGATGCATATAACCATATAATACATTAGTTATCTACTGTATATATAATTATTATGTGTGTGTGATGTCTGTATATATATGTTGTGTATATACTGATATGTGTGTATGTGTAAAGTGCATAACTGTATACATATAGTGCATTAGTATATTCATTTCTATTTACATTGATATATATGACGATATATACATTATTTATCAGTTTATACAGTTATTAGTATAAATGTACATTGATTTATATACTACACACACACTCACACTCATGCACAATCATACTCCCACCCACACTCTCTCACACACACTCATACTCACACTCACACTCACACTCATACTCACACTCATACACACACACTCATACTCACACTAACACTCACACTCACACTAACACTCACTCACACAATCACACTCATACAGACTGACACACTCACACATTCACACACACTCACACTCGTTGGCACACTCACACTCTCACATACACTCACACACTCACACTCACACTCACACACATATTCACACACTCTCACATACACTCACACACTCACACTCACACTCCCACTCCCAGTCACACTCACACTCACCCTCACCTAGACACACTCACAACTCACACACACTCACACAAACACTAACACTAACACTGACACTCACAGATATGTATATTATACATGCGTGGTGTGTATGGATTGATGTGTGTATATTTACGATATGTATATGCATATCTTTTTGCGTATATGTATACAGTTGCTTGCTATCAGTTATATGCAATTATCGATGTATATATACACTAATATGCGCACACACATGTACCCTTACGCGTAGATAAGTGCGTATATAATGTGTATGTATACACTAATACATGCATTCTATTTTATAAAAGGAGGATCATGCCTCAGAAGGAAGACACTCGGGATTTCTTTCTGAATATCATAGCTAGGGTTTTAGTATTCTGAGTGATTGTTGTAAATTTGAGTGATTATAATTTCTGAGTGATTGTTGTAAGCCTGAGTACTTATTAGGAGTACTTTAAGTTTGTTTTCTGCCTCTCACCCCTATTTTGAGCTTTTTTTTTGTTTTCTGCCTCTTACCTCTACTTCGAGCTTTCATGTAAGTGCCTATCTTTATTCTGGTTTTATACTTATGTTCATGGTTATTATATATGAATGTTAATCTTATGAATGTTGCTATTTCTTTTTATGAATATTCTTATGAATGTTACTCTTTCTTATTTATGTTTATGCTTCCGCTATTTATGGTATCGAAGTCGAGTTTATTCAGTAGAAAACTGAACTAATTTGTACATTTATCTGGTGAACATACCTAAAGTCGCTGTGACCCAAAGACCACCGCGAGCCTGGAAGGCCATAAAGTGCAGGGACTATTTCTGGTTGACTCAAGGAAAGAACACTAAGATAAAATGACAAATTTGTTTAGAAGAACAGCTTCTGGTAGTTTTAGTAATAATACTCTACGAGTACATAATAGAGAAGAAATATATATATATATATATATATATATATATATATATATATATATATATATATATATGTGTGTGTGTGTGTGTGTGTGTGTGTGTGGCAAGCTTTCTATGCTTCTCCTACAGCATAGAAGTTCTATCCTTCCCTTTATCCAACCATCCATTCTGAATGGAGGGCTAAGATTGCCTCAATTACAATGTCACGTCTCTACACTGTTTTATTTTTAAAAGTCTTTCTATACACTATTTTGACACCAAATTTTGGACGTCCATTCCTCTATTAAAATCGTACTAACAAAAAATATAAAAAAAAATATTTTCAATAAAATAAAATGACCAAATACCCCTGAAATTTTCAAGGGGTATTTTGATCCTTATTTTTTATTCAAAAAATTATATTTAGTACTTTTTATAGGTGCCCCTCAATGAGAAGATGGCACATACCAAATTTCATATTCATACAATTTGTATTAAAAAAATTAAAAATAAAATACCCTGAGACATTGGATCTAAGATCAAACGGTGAGTGGCTCTCTTGATCAAAATTGGACGGCTGGATAATAGGGGGAGGATAGAACTTCTATGTTGTAGGGGAAGCATAAAAACATTTCTCACACACACACACACACACATATATATATATATATCTTCCCAACACCTATAGGTGCAAATGAACAATGACTTCGCCTATGCTCATAACCGTCCAAATTTTATCGTATGGTCACGATTGTTCAATATTGTGCCATTTTTCTTTTTTTTTTCTGTAACTTGGAATGATATGAAATTTGGAGCATGTGTATATCTTATTGAGGCGCATCTAATAAAATTATGAAAGATTTTTTGTAAAATATAAATTAACCAAAATACCCCCGTAAATTTTCAGGGGTATTTTGTCAAATAATATTTTTCGATTTATTTTTTTATATATATTTTTTAGATTTTTTTATTTTTTATGAATACAAGCTCCAAATTTCAAATTATTTTGATTTATAAAAAAAAAAGAAAAATGAAACACTGTCCGACAACTATGATAGTGTGATGAACTTTACACGGTGCTGAACATAGGTAAAATCATTGTTCATTTTTGTCTATATATATATAAGAAAACACCACGCAACGCCTATAGGAGACAATGAACAGTGATTTCATTTGCCCTCATCATCATCCAAACTTTAGCGCATGGTCACAATTATCCGGCAGTATTTCAATTTTCTTTTTTTTTTTGCAAATCCAAATTATTTAAAATTTGCAGCTTTGGGGTTATTTTGGTCAATTTATATTTTACGAATTATTTTTTTAATATTTTTATTAAGCGCGTTTTATTAAGATGTACACACGTTCCAAATTTTAAATTATTTCGATTAGTAAAAAAAATATGCAAATTGAAACACTACTGGACAACTGTGACCGTACGATGAAGTTTGAATGGTGATAAGGTAGACAAAATCACTTTTCATTTTTGCCTATAGGCGTCTTGTAATATCTGTTATATATATATATATATATATATATATATAGGCAAGATTTCTATGCTTCCTCGACAAGAAAAAACTTATATACTTCCTTTTATCCAACCCTTCATTCTGAATGGAGGGTTAAGATTGCCCCAATCACAAAGTCACGTCGCTACACTATTTTATTTTTAATTTGTTTTCTATAAGCTATTTTGGCACCAAATTTTGAGCATTCAATCCTCTATTAAACTAGCACTAGTTAAAAATATTAAAAAATATTTTCAATAAAATAAAATTATCAAATATCCCTGAAAGTTTCAAGGGGTATTTCGATCATTATTTTTTATTGAAAAATTATTTTTAATAATTTTTTATAGGTGCAATGCAATGAGAAGATGACACATACCAAATTTCATATTCATACAATTTGTATTAAAAAAAAACTAAAAATAAAATACCTTGAGACGTCGGATCTTAAGATCAAATGGTGAGTGGCTCTCTTGATTAAAATTGCACGGCTGGATGGTAGGGGGAGGACAGAACTTCTATGTTGTAGGGGAAGCATATAAATCTTTCCCAGATATATATATATATATATATATATATGGAAAAGTCTTCCCAACGCTTATAGGCGAAAATGAACAGTGATTTCATCTATGCTCATTACTGTCTAAAGTTCATCGCACGGTCACGATTGTCTAATAGTATTTCATTTTTCATTTTTTTTTCTATAAATTGGAATGATTTGAAATTTAGAGCGTGTGTATATCTTAGTGAGGCGCATCTAATAAAAATATGAAAAATATTTTGTAAAATATAAATTGACCAAAATACCCCCATAAACTTTCAGAGGTATTTTGTCAATTTATATTTTTTGAATTATTATTTTTGTATATTTTTATAAGATTCTCCTATTTTTGATGAACACAAACTCTAAATTTCAAATCATTTTAATTTGAAAAAAAAAATGAAAAATGAAATACTACCAGACAACTGTGATAGTGCGATAAACTTTGGACGGTAATGAGCATAGGCAAAATTACTATTCATTTTCGCCAATATATATCTAGAAAAACACATTGCAACGTCAATAGGTAAAATTGAATAGTGATTTAGCCTACTCTCATCATCGTCCAAACTTCATCGTAAGGTCATAATTGTCAGGTAATATTTCAAATTTTATTTTTTTTCTACAAATCCAAATTACTTGAAATTTGGAACTTCAAGGTTATTTTGGTTAATTTATATTTTACAAATTAATTTTTTCATATTTTTATTAGGTGCGTTTTACTAAGCTGTACACACGTTCCAAATTTCATATTATTCTAATTAGTAAAAAAAAAATATGAAAATTTAAATACTATTGGACAACTGTGACCATGCGATGAAGTTCGGATGGTGATGAGGGTAAAACAAAATCACTGTTCATTTTCCCCTTTAAGCGTTTTGTAGTATATATATATATATATATATAGTCAAGCTTCCTATGCTTCCCCTACAAGATAAAAGTTATATACTTCCCCTTATCCAACCCTCCATTTTGATTGGAGGGTTAAGATTGCCCCAATCGCAATGTCACGTCTCTACACTATTTTATTTTTAATTTTTTTTTTCTGTAAACTATTTTGACACCAAATTTTGAGCGTTCAATCCTCTAATAAACTCTCACTAGCGAAAAATATAAAAAAATAATTTCAATAAAATAAAATGACCAAATACCCCTGAAAGTTCATAGGGGTATGTTGGTCATTATTTTTTATCGAAAAATTAGTTTTAATATTTTTTATAAGTGCACCTTAATGAGAAGTTAGCACATACCAAATTTCATATTCATACAATTTGTATTAAAAAAACTAAAAATAAAATACCCTGAGACGTCGGATCTAAGATCAAACGGTGAGTGGCTCTCTTGATCAAAATTGGACGGCTGGATAGTAGGGGGAGGGTAGAACTTCTATGTTGTATGGGAAGCATAAAAACCTTTCTCATATATATATATATATATATATATATATATATATATATATATATAAGTCTTCCCAACGCCTATAGGCGAAAATAAATAGTGATTTTGCCTATGCTCATCACTATCTAAAGTTCATCGCACGGTCACGAATGTCGGATAGTGTTTCATTTTTCATTTTTTTCTATAAATTGGAATGATCTGAATATTGGAGCATTAGTGAAGCGCATCTAATAAAAATATGAAAAATATTTGGTAAAATATAAATTGACCAAAATACCCTTATAAATTTCAAGGGTATTTTGTCAATTTATATTTTTCAAATTATTTTATTTATATTTTTTTTAGATTCTTGTTTTTTTGATGAACACAAGCTCCAAATTTCAAATTATTTCGATTTGTAAAAAAAAATTGAAAAATGATACACTACCAGACAACTGTGATAATGCCATGAACTTTGGACGGTGATGAACATAGGCAAAATCATTGTTCATTTTTGCCTCTATATATATATATATATATATATATATATATATATATATATATATATATATATATATATATATATATATATATATTGGAAAATACCACGCAACGCCTATAGGCGAAAATAAACAGTGATTTTGTCTACTACCATTATCTTCCAAACTTCATCGTACGGTCACAATTGTCCGGTAGTATTTCGATTTTCATTTTTTCTCTACAAATCCAAATTACATGAAATTTAGTACTATGGGGTTATTTTGGTCAATTTATATTTTTCGAATTATTTTTTTTATATTTTTATTAGGTGCGTTTTACTAAGATGTACACACGTTCCAAATTTCAATTTATTTTGATTAGTATTGGACAACTGTGACTGTTCGATGAAGTTTGGATGGTGATGAGGGTAGGTAAAATCACTGTTCATTTTTGCCTATAAGCGTTTTTGTAATATATATATATATATATATATATATATATATATATATGGGCAAGCTTTCTATGCTTTCTCTATAACATAAAACTCTACAACATAAAACTTATATTCCCCTTATCTAAGATTGCCCCAATCACAATGTCACGTCTCTATACTATTTTATTTTTGATTTTTTCCTATAAACTATTTTCACACCAAATTTTGAGCGTTCAATACTCTATTAAACTCGCACTAGCAAAAAATATAAAAAAATATCTTCAATAAAATAAAATAACCAAATATCCTTGAAAGCTTCAAGGGGTATTTTGATCATTATTTTTTATTAATAATTTATTTTTAATATTTTTTATAGGTGCAACCCAATGAGAAGATGGCACATACCAAATTTCATATTCATACAATCTGTATTAAAAAAAGAAAAAATAAAATATCTTGAGTCGTCGGATATAGGATCAAACGATGAGTGGCTCTTTTGATCAAAATTGGACAGTTAGATAGTAGGGGGAGGATAGAACTTCTATGCTGTAGGGGAAGCATAGAATCTTATCTCATATATATATATATATATATATATATATGTATATATATATATATACATATATATATATATATATATATATATATATATATATATATGTATATATATATATATATAGGCGAAAATAAACAGTGATTTCGTCTTGCTCATTAGTGTCCAAAGTTCATTGCACGACCACGATTGTTCAATAATGTTTTATTTTTTTTATAAATTGGAATGATCTGAAATTTAGAGCGTGTATATATCTTAGTGAGGCGCATTTAATAAAAATATGTGAAATATTTTGTAAAATATAAATTGAACAAAATACCCCCATAAATTTTCTGGGGTATTTTTTCAATTTTTATTTTTCGTGTTATTCTTTTTCTATTTTTATTAGATTCTCCTATTTTTGATGAACACAAGTTCCAAAATTCAAATCATTTCGATTTGTAAAAAAATAAAAAATGAAACACTACCAAACAGCTGTGATAGTGCGATGAACTTTGGACGGTGATGAGCATAGGCAAAATCACTGTTCATTTTTGCCAATATATATGTAGGAAAACACCACGCAACGCCTATAGGCAAAAATGAACAGTGAGCTTTACTAAGATGTACATACGTTCCAAATTTCAATTTATTTCGATTAGTACTGAACAACTGTGACCGTCCGATGAAGTTTGGATGGTGATGAGGGTAGGTAAAATCACTGTTCATTTTTTCCTCTAAGCGTTTTTGTAATATATATATATATATATATATATATATATATATATATATATATATATATATATATATATATATATGGGCAAGCTTTCTATGCTTTCTCTATAACATAAAACTCTACAACATAAAACTTATATTCCCCTTATCCAACCCTCCATTTTGACTGGAGGGCTAAGATTGCCCCAATCACAATGTCACGTCTCTATACTATTTTATTTTTGATTTTTTCCTATAAACTATTTTCACACCAAATTTTGAGTGTTCAATACTCTATTAAACTCGCACTAGCAAAAAATATAAAAAAATATCTTCAATAAAATAAGATAACCAAATACCCCTGAAAGCTTCAAGGGGTATTTTGATCATTATTGTTTATTGAAAATTTATTTTTAATATTTTTTATAGGTGCAACCCAATGAGAAGATGGCACATACCAAATTTTATATTCATACAATCTGTATTAAAAAAAGAAAAAATAAAATATCTTGAGTCGTCGGATATAGGATCAAAAGGTGAGTGGCTATTTTGATCAAAATTGGACGGTTAGCTAGTAGGGGGAGGATAGAACTTCTATGCTGTAGGGAAAGCATAGAATCCTATCTCATATATATATATATATATATATATATATATATATATATATATATATATATATATATATATATATATATGAAAAAAGTTTATATAGAGTTGAGGCTTATCGGCGTCGCGTACTATTTTCGATATATATATATATATATATATATAGGGCAAGCTTTCTATGCTTCCCCTACAATATAAAACTTATATCCTTCCCCTTATCCAACCCTCCATTATGAATGGAGGGCTAAGATTGCCCCAATCACAATGTCATGTTCTTACACTATTTTGACACCAAATTTTGAGCATTCAATCCTCTATTAAACTCGCACTAGCGAAAGATATAAAAAAAATATTTTTCATAAAATAAAATGACCCAATAACCCCTGAAATTTTTAAGCGGTATTTTGGTCATTATATTTTATCTAAAATTTATTTTTAATATTTTTTATAAGTGCACCCCATTTGAGAAGTTGACACGTACTTAATTTCATATTCATAAAATTTGTATAAAAAAACTTAAAAATAAAATACTTTGTGACGTCGGATCTAAGATCAAACGGTGAGTGGCTCTCTTAAAAATTAATAGTGATTTTGCCTACCCTCATCACCGTCCAAATTTTATCTCGCGATCACAATTGTCCGGTAGTATTTTATTTTTTATTTTTTTTACGAATCGAAATGACCTGAAATTTGGCGAGTATGTACATATTATTGATGCGCATCTAATAAAAATATAAAACAAATTATTGAAAAAAACTAAATTGACCAAAATACCCTTGAAACTTTGCGAGGGTATTTTGGTCAATTATTTTTATGTAAAGTATTTTTTTATATAATTTTCGAAGATTCCCCTGTTTTTTATAAATACACACTCCAAATTTCAAGCCATTTTGATTTTTAGAAAACAAATGAAAAATGAAACACTACCGGACAATCGTGACCGCGCGATGAACTTTGGACGGTGATGGGAATAGGCGAAATCACTATTCATTTTCGCCTATAGGTGTTGCGTAGTGTTTTCATATATATATATCTATATATATATATATGAAAAAAGATAATAGCTGGCCAGCTATAATGAATAGTGTTATAGGTAAAATGGGAACCGTCAGATTTTCATCATACGGTTCAAAATGCATATCATTATTTTAATTTTAATTATTTTTTTATTAATCGGATCATAATAAATTTCAGACATGTGCACTAAAAAATAAGGTCCACAAATAAAAAATATATAAAAAATATTTCTAAGAATATAAAATGATAGAAATACCCTTGAAAAGTAACAGGGGCATTTTGGTCATTTGAATTATTGAAAATAATTTTTTAAAATATTTTTATATGGTGCGCAATAATGTTAGGAATATACACCCAAAATTTCATTTTAATTAGATTTATATAAAAAAATCTTAAAATTAAAATAGTAATATGTATTCTGAACCGTATGATGAAGATCTGACGACTCACATTCTACCTATATACTATTCATTATAGCTCGATAGCTATTGTATGGTTTACCTTATATACTATTCATTTTTGAGATGGATTTTTAGATTAAAGTTTTAAGGACAGGAGATGAATATGAAAAAATAAGTAAATTTTAAAAACTAAAAATAATAATTGTAGTAAGAAAATATTTGGACCATTAATTTTCATTATTTTAGATGGAGCACCTACTTGCATCCTTCTTAAAGATGGATGCTTTACAATTTGTGGACATCATATGTAGTCATGTGGATCTAGCCCGTAGGAAAACTCTTCCCAACGCCTATTGACAAAAATGAAGAGTAATTTTGTTTACCCTCATCAACATCCAAACTTCACACAGTCACAGTTGTCTTGTAGTATTTTTATTTTTATTTTTTTTCTCTACAAATCTAAATTACTTGAAATTGGAGCGTGTGTACATCTTAGTGAGGTGTACCTAATAAAAATATGAAAAAACTAATTCGTAAAATATGAATTGATCAAAATACCCCCAAAAAGTTATAGGGGTATTTTGATCAATTTATACTTTGTGAATTATTTTTTTCATATTTTTATTAGGTGCGTCTCACTAAGATGGGTGCGTCTCACTAAGATGTACACACGCTCCAAATTTCAGATCATTTCGATAAGGAAAAAAAAAAATTAAAACATTACCGGACAACTGTGACCGTCGATGAAGTTTGACTATTGATGAGGGTAGGCGAAATCACTGTTCATTTTCGCCTATAAGTGTTTTGTAGTATTATATATATATATATATATATATATATATATATATATATATATATATATATATATATATATATATATATATATATATATATTTTGTATTGTAATACGATGCAACAACATTAAAAAACTATCTTATGACTATTTGTTTGATCCAAATTTTGAAATATACTCTCTTTTCATTCTAATGAACAATCACAAAAAAATAAAAACACAACCTATAAAGTATTTTTTTTAGCCCAATTAACATAAGCTGTTCATTTTGGTGAGATGTTTAGATCTAGACTTTAGAAGGATTTTTTCATTTCCAAATTTTTTGGATGGCTTTATTATCATTAGATGAACAATGTTAAAAAACAAAAAAATGATTTTGAGTTTATAAATGCTAAGATCTTGAAAGTCACAAAATGAATGGTCTAGATTAGTTTTTGGAGGGGACTCATTTTGATCATATCTAGGATTCAAATTGAATTTTGTTTTTTGAGGGGATTGATTATTGAGATAAAGAGACTATGTGTGCAAAATTTAAGGTCATACAAATACCACAAACATGCTTTTCGAGAAGTGTCATCGCATTGTACTATGATATAACTGTTGCATTGGATCATTGCTCTCTCTCTCTCTCTCTCTCTCTCTCTCTCTCTCTCTCTCTCTCTCTCTCTTATATATATATATATATATATATATATATATATATATATATATATATATATATATATATATATATATATGCAATGATTTTCATGCTACAGTTGTATAATAATATGATGCAACAACCTTCAAAAATCATGTTAGGGCTATATGTTTGATCTAAATTTTGAAATATACACTATTTTCTTTCTAATGAATAATCACAAAAAAGAAAAATTTGAATACATAACCTAGAAATATTTTTTTAGCCCAATTAATATAGGCCATCCATTTTGGTGAGATACTTAGATATAGGCCTTAGAAGGATTTTTTTCTTTACCAAATCTTTTAGATGGATTTATTATGATTAGATGAATGATGTTAAAAAAGATAAAAATGATTTTGAATTAGTAAGGCTAAGATCTTAAAATTCACCAAATGAATGGTTTAGATTCGTTGTTGGAGGGGACTCTTTTTTACCAAATCTTGGATTCAAATTAAACTTTTTTTTTGTGAGATTGATTATTGAGATAAAGAGAATGTGTGTGCAAAATTTTGGGTCATACAAATACCACAAACATGGTTTTCTAGCAGTGTCGTTGCATTATACTATTATACAACCGTCGCATGAAATCATTGCCCTCTCTATATATATATATATATATATATATATATATATATATATATATATATATATATATGGAAAAGCCTTTTCAACGCCTATAGGCAAAAATGAAGAGTGATTTCGCCTACTCTCATCACCGTCCAAATTTCATCACGCGGTCACGATTATCTGGTAGTGTTTTATTTTTTATTTTTTTTAAACAAATTGCAATGACCTGAAATTTGGAGGGTATGTACATCTTACTAAGGCTCATCTAATAAAAATATAAAAAAAATTATCCACGAAAAAAAAATTGACCAAAATACCCCATAAATATTTTGGGGGTATTTTGGTCAAGTTTTTTCTTATCAAATATTTTTTTTATAATTTTCGAAGATTCCCCTATATTTGATAAATATACGATCTAAATTTTAGTTCATTATGACTAGTAGAAAAAAAACTTAAAACGAAAACATTACCGGATAATCGTGATCGAGTGATGAATTTTGGACGGTGATGGGGATAGGCGAAATCACTGTTCATTTTCGCTTATAGACGTTGCGTAGTACTTTCGATATATCTATATATATATGAAAAAAGTTTATATAGAGTTGAGGCTCTAAACAATGAAATTAGAGCGCACATCAAATATTTCACTAGAAGATGTTGTTTTGATAGCCAAATATACTCAAATTGATTATCTCGACATCAGATACATAGACATGAGAAAAAAATGGATTTCAAGTTTTGAAAATAGCTCGTCTTGTAATGCATTTTTGGACCGTCAATTTTCAAGTTTTCATAGATCTGCTCGATTTATATCCTTTTTTAAGCTTTAAATTTTATAATTAAAGATGAAAACATATTTTAAAGACAAAAATTTCCAATATTGAAACCGCCATTCTGGACATTATTTAAATGTTCGCTCTACTCTCACTGAGGCCTTTCAATGGATGTGGTTTTTGTCCTAGGCCTTGGAAGATGCTAAACCCTAGAGAATGTGAAGTTTGATGGGGGAAGTTGAGTGCTTTAGGAGAGGCGGAATTTTTATGGGAGAGGAACTTGGTGTATGCAAACCCTAGTCAAGGTGAGGCTTTCTCACTTGCATGATGCTGAAAGTTTTGCCAGCTTGCTCATTCACCGCACTGAGTCGGGCAAGTGGAATCAGATCCAGTGGGTTAGTGGTAGAATGAACCAGTCTACCTCTTTAAACATTATCGAGGTCTAATTTATTTTTGGAAAATTATCAGAAATATAATTTAATTATAGTTTAATTGGAAAAAAACTCCCAACTTTCGTAAATCTCGTCTACACTTCTTTTTTCTTTTTTTTTTGGTTTTTTTTATTATCAAAATGACCTTCATGGTAGTCGTATTATCGTAAAAAATATTACGGTATTTTAAGTACCGTAATGTTTAGCCCATTTTATACGGTACTTCAAGTACCGTAATGTTTAGCGCATTTTATACGGTACTTTAAGTACTGTAATGTTTACATTTTATATAGTACTTTAACTACCGTAATGTTTAACGCATTTTATATGACACGTTTATTACCGTAATATCTCTAATTACTGTACTCAAACTACCAAGCGTTGAAAGGTTAAAAGAGAACAGTGGGGCAGATCTAATGAGCTCCAATTTTGAAATCAATTTCTCGTCGAGTAGATCTTCACTCATGAGTAGGGGTTTGGAAGAGATAAATTCAGTTGATGATGATAGAGAAAATATGGTTTGCAGAATATGAAACTTGGATAATGGCACTGAATTCGTCATCAATAACCCAAGTGGCAATCGAGTTTTAAGCAGGCTGAAAAGAGTAGGCTCTGAACGTTTGGTCACCATCGACGAATTTTAGAGAGACATTGGGCGCTCTCCATTTGTGCAACATTTCATGCGACGAGATCTTGTTGAGTCTCGCATTTCTATAGAGGGTTTGAAGAGAAAGAAGGGTTGGTTGAGAAGCTTGAGAGTAGCAGCAAGCATTCTGAAGAGGAACAAAGAGGGTGGTAGTTCTAGCAGGTCATGTAATTCTGAAAATACTTTTGGCTCATCAAATTCTGCGAACTCAATTCACCAAATGCATCAGAGTGTGAGAGTTCGCCATTGTAAAAAGCTGTGTAAAGAGTTCACACTCTTTAAGGGAATATGTGAAATCTATTACGAGCAAAATGGCTGTGAAATCCATTACGTGTGGGTAATCTAAGCACGTCACTTGCCTAAAACAAATCCACTATCTCTTGCCATTCGCTCTCCTATGCACATCCATTCTCCTCTCATTTTCCTTCCCTCTTGAGCATATCCATTTCTACTTTTTCTCTCAACTCCACTTATAACCGATAAGTGCTTAAATTATATAAAATTTCCCCAAAATGCTCCCTCTCTCCTATGTACATCTACTTTCTTTCTTTAACTCCACCTATAAGCTCTCTTATGTACATCTACTTTCTCTCTTAACTCCACCTATAACTGTTTAAATTATATAAGATTTCCCTAAAATACTCCCTCTCTCTTATGTACATCTATGTACATCTACTTTTTCTCTTAACTCCACTTAACGGGTAATCTAACTATGCTCATCTCTTACCAAAAAAAAATCATCTATCTCCCGCCATTCTCTTTCTCACCTACACATCCATTCTCTTGTCATTCTACACAAAAAAATCATCTATCTCCCTCCATTCTCTTTCTCACCTGCACATCCATTCTCCTGTCATTCTACACTCTACGGTGCATATCCATTTCTACCTACCTTTGTAACAATTTGGGTCCTAGCCATCATATGAAGCCATCAGCTCTCATATAAAAACAAAAATAATAAGAATAATAATTGATAATCAAATGAGAAATTACATAACACAATGATAATAAAAAATTTCACATAATATAATCATCATAATAGATTAGTAAAAGCTCAATTGAAATAAGATACCTCTTTACTCTCCTCCAATGCTTCAAATTTTTTTACTACAATTACCAACATTTACTAATCAAACTTCTTCTCAATTTTTAACTTGTACCATAAATTTTTTGAATTTGATATCAAAATTTATTGTTTATTTGAAATTATATAAAGAGATTTGAAATATTTCTATAAAAAATAAATAAAAATAAGGCTTATCACAATAAAAACATGTTACTCCAATCATATTATTCCAATGACTTATCATGTTGAAACCAAAGTTTAATCATGTTAGAAAACATGTGATTCCATGTAAGTGCCAAAGACATGCAAAATAAGTAAGAAATGTGATTCCATGTAAGTGCCAAAAACATGCAAAATAAGTAGGAAATGATGTGATGATGACTTTAGAATGGTACAAGTTATTATTAAAAAATCTATACAGAATAGTGATGATGTTATTATTAAAAAGTCTTTTTGGAATGATGTGATGATGACTTTAATTCCGTATTTCAATAGAATTTTGTGACAAAAAAAAAAAATGATAGTTTATAAGTAATTGCTCGTAAAATATTGATAATGAATTTCCCATATCTCTTCCAGACATAGCCAAATAGTAGCAATGTATTTACCAGGTTGCATCTAAATACTACCCAAATGGTAACAATCCATTTGGTAATGTATTACGCAAGCAATATATTTCCAAGTATCCAAACGATCCATAAAAGTGGAGATATTATGGTATTAAAAGTGCCGTATAAAATGCATCAAACATTATGGTAGTTAAAATAACATATAAAATGCAACTGTTACGATACGTAACGTACCATATAAAATGCGCTAAATATTGCGGTACTTAAAGTACCGTAATGTTCTTCAGGGTAATACGACTACCGTGAATGTTATTTTGGTAAAAATAAAAAAAAAACCGAAAATAAGAAAAAATAGTGTAGACAAAGTTTACGAAAGTTTGAGTTTTTTTTTCCAATTAAACTAAAATTAAGATATATTTATGATAATATTCTTTTATTTTTTGAGTTATTTCATTTTCACTAATTTAAAATGAAAGTCTAACTTTTAAACTGCTCTAAATACAAAAAATTGATGTATTTGAACTGTTCTAAAATTAAGACTTTTGAATTGCCCGAAACATATGTTTTAGTGATTCTAAGCTCAAATTTTTTAACCAACCAAAATACAAGATAATTAATGTACTCGGGTAGTTTGGAAGTTAGAAGTTCGAATTGTGTAAATACACCCATTTTTTTTGGTGGGTGGTTGAAAAGTTTAAGGCTTTGAATGGGGAAAAATGAGAAAAGAAATATTAAAAAAAGTAGAACCCGAACATAATGACCCAAAATACATCGCAGAAAAAATTTGATGTTATCCCATGGTCCATATTTTGGCTGCATTATGATGAGGTGTTATTTTTGTTTTTTGAATTTCTTTTTTCTTTCTATATTACCCCCAATATGAAATTTTTACTTCAATTTTTTTTTAAAAAAAAAAGAAAGAAAAAGAGAAGATGTGGGCATGAAAATTGGACTTTCAAAATTTTCATATGAACCTGAAATTTGGTGGGTCAACATCTCAATGGGGGGCATCTACAAAAAATATTTAAAAAATATTTATAAAAAATTAAAAAAAACCAAATTACCCCTGAAATTTTTTGGGTACTTTGATTCGTTTATCTTTTCAAAAGTATTTTTAAGTGACTCTATGAGAGTAGATATGATATGATTTGTAAGAATAAACTAAAAATAAAATAGTTTTTAGGCGTGATATTTTGATGGGGCTATCTTAGCCATTCATTCGGTTGAGAGAGAGGTGGCACATATAAAATCTCTATACTTGTGGTATAAAGAAAAGTTTTATCGAGTGGGTAAGCTTGCTCCACGTACATAAAAAATCCATTGATAGGGATGCAGTGTGGCTGGGGTGGACGGATTATGATGGCGTGCTTGCATTCACTCCACGAGTTTCCTGGTCAAATACCCAATCCACACGACACGCGCTCGATCATCTTTAACTCTTAGGGTCAAATTTTAGAAGGACACGGCATTATGGAATTTAGTGAAGCTACACTACAAAATACAGTCGAAAAATAAAAGGAAAATTATAAATGTCTCTTTCACCTTTTCTTTTCTAGGCATGGCCCTCCAATAGATCGTAAATCACACTCCTAATTTCATTTTCACCCACCCGTCAATGTCAAAAAGTAAGTTTTTCGAGGACTAAATCATTTTCTTTTTAAGCCACGTTCTCCACCCTCTCTAAGAAAGTTGTTTTTGGGTTGGGTCGGCTCTGAATTCAAGTAGTGCCAGTTCGGCTTGCATCGGTCTGACACATTTTTGTGCCAGACCAACACATATTGGCATCACATTTTGGAATCACGGGTTAAAATGAATGATATTTTGATCTAAAAAAATTACAATTTTTACTTAAGGGATGATTGTAAAAAAAATGGCGTTGAGGTTGATAGTTTCGGGGAATAATTTCATGCAACAGTTGTATAGTAATATAATGCAACCACACTTCTAGACAACCATGTTTGTAGCATTTGTATTACACCAAAAATTGTACATGCATTCTCTTCATCCTAATAGTCAATTTAAAAAAAAAAAACATTCAATTTGTATAATAGATATAGTTAAAATGAGTCCCCTCCAACGTTGAATCTAGACCATCCATTTTATGAACTTTAAGATCTACGCCTTTACGAACTCAAAACTATTTTTTATCTTTTTCAACATTGTTTATCTAATGATAACAAAGCTGTCTAAAAATTTTGAAAAGAGAAAAATCATTCTATGGCCTAGATCTAGGCACCTAAACAAAATGGACAGCTTATGTTGATTGGGCTAAAATAACACTTTCTATGATGCATTTTCAAATTTTATTTGTTTGCTATTGTTCAATGGAATGAAAATAGTATGTATTTAAACTTTGGGATCAAACAAATGGAACTAGCATTGTTTTTGAAGCCTGTTGCATTATAATGCTATACAAACGTTGCATGATATCATTGAAAATTGGACTATGTGATCAAGCGCGGTATATATAAATTAAAATTTTTCTTTTTTTTTATTCTTACAGCAATAAAACCCCTCACAATGTCCAATTACAAATAAATAACTCTTCAAACAAATAAAAAAAAGAAGAGAAATACGATTCTCACTTACTATATCTATTGAATACAGTTTCTTGAGTCAAAACCTTGACTCATTACTTTAAGGGAATAAAAGAGCCCAACACAAAATTGAGAATAAAATAGCCTAATACAAAATAAAATTTAAAGAAGTAAAATTGCTAAAGATAACTTCAACCGGCAATGATCGGTCTCTTGATTCTCTTACTTGTAATAAAATTCTCTCAATGGCATATGGATCTTGATTTTAATCTTGCTCAAGCCCCTTTGGCTTAACCTTTAGAGAGATGAGATATAGAAATCAAAGAGAGAGGGAGATATCTACTAACTAGAGGATCCTCCCCTTTGCTACTCACAAACAATAGATTCAAGAAGTTAGGGCTACGCCCCTTTTCAAACCCAAGAAAGATCAACTAGGTTGAGGTGCACCCCTTTTCAAACCTAATAATAGCGAGATGATGCTCTAAGTTGGGGCGTGCCTCCTTTAGAAAAATCTTGGAGAGAGACAATTTTTAGATAGAGATGTGTAGAGATTTATGAGGTGGGAGAACCTCTATTTATAGAGTTTATATGCCTTAAGATTTGCCATAATTAGCATGATCAAATCTTGATTGTCAATCTCATGAGACTTGTAGGGTGAGAGATGTGAGACATCTATTCCTTTGATCCACCATCAAAATTCAAATGAAAGTTATCATCAAGATTCAAAGGAAGGTGCTAGAGCCTTATCTTCCTTTTCCTAAACCTATTCCCGTCAAATCTTTAAATAATGAAAATATATTTCTTACTTTCTATTTTAGTATATCCATTTCTTATTTCTTGAATCAAACAATCTTGATTCATGAGACTTACTAAATATTTCAAATATTTCATTTTATTAGGCTAACGTCACCCAAAATTAGAAAGCCAACTTGCATGAGATAATTACCACCTTATTTGGTGATCAAGTAATCCTTACTTGTGGGGTGTGCCACCCCTTGGTGGCCTCTCATGGGCCCCACTCAATTACCACATGTGTAAAATGGGATCCTATATTTTATAGAGGGTCCCACATAATTATAGAAAATACAAAATTTGAATTTTACAATTTTAAATCTCATATGTATATTTAAAACATTGGAAAATTACTGTCTTAATTCATAAATTCAAATGAAAAAAAATGAAATATCAAGAGATTCACAAAAATTTAAATAAACATTCTAGAAATCATATAACCTAAATTAATTAAAATTAATTAATTTTGATGGGAATCGGATCTGTCTGGGCCTAAGAATTTATCAATGCAAAAAAGCACTCCACCTTCAACTGCGTATCACGATCAACCTAGATTTCTTAAATTGACCCAGCAGTTCCCATAATCCACAGTCCATTGCAGAAGCTTATGATTGGACCATCAAAGTCAACCAATAGACTAAAGGATGCAATCTCAGCCTATGGATTTTAGTTTCTCCCCTAAAGACAAAATCATGGTCCATTAGACCATGATGCAACCACGACTCAATTGTGCATAGGGGTAATCTCTCGCACATGTACACGCTTCACTCTCAATGGTGAATCTCAATACAACTATCTATGTATATATCATGTGAGGATATAACGATGAGGTTTTAGCTCTATCTCTAGAGGCTATTCATCACATACAAAGTTCATACTATCCCTTAGCTCTCATCCAGACATATTCCGACATTACCAAGGGCTAACTCACTAAACTCTTTTCAATTACATCCCTATGCCTAGGTACCTTGGGTTTTCAAACTCGCCTGGCCTAGTACGTCGAGCCTAGTCTGAATATCAGCAAATAGCATTTGCCTATTATGGTTCACACGAGACCATACTCCCACTGAGTTTATGTTCCACTATATAAAATGCTTTTACAAAATCTCATAAGGCCTTTAATGACCACATAAACCCAACATCTCCCGCTTGGCCTTTGAAGACCTTAGAATATCTCTTTCGCACTTTCTCATCCCCTTAATTACAATATATCTCTCAAGCATGTTTCACTTATTCTCTCTTATTATATTAATCATGATTTTTTCCATCAATCATTTCACAAAGCATTTATGGAGGCAGCGCCTATATCTCTTTGCTGCTAGAATCTCATCTCAAACGTGGTCATAGTCCATCTTTCATGTCTCATTGCGAATCACAGACTTGTTGTCGCAGAAGATCATCACATACCCTCATCGCATGGGGTCGTATCTTCAGGAGCTTAAAGCAATTCTTCAATCAAGCTGCTCTCTTCTGCAGCTATACAACTAGCGTCATGCATCCTGGTTCCATAGGTGAACAATAGTATATTGTTCCAGCTGAACCATCAAACACAAGCAAGCTCTCTCATTGGAATATTGAGTTCATCTGGATCTTTCATAATAGGATACTTGTATATTTGAATATCCAAGTAGCTAAAGATAATCATAGGATTGTTAACATCTCCCACTTCAAACATAACACATAAGAAATGTTATCTCAACATTCTCATGCTTATGTCATGAGTTAGTATCGCAAGTCTCATACCAAATAGTAACTCAATGCTCGTTTGCTTTCACAGTATGAAAAACCTTCTTGAATAACAAACGTTCAGCCACACTAGTCTTCTTGGTAGTATACCCATACAAACCAAGTTATCTAATCCACACAGCACATATCAAGGAGACCTAGCAAGATGGTCATCCTATGATATACCCTACGGTTCATAGTCTTAGGTAATCGAGAATTCTAAAAAACTCAAAACCAAGTCACATAATTGGTACTATAAAAACATGAGTTAAGACATGCATGTATTTCAAAATAGTGCATAGATTAATGATACCTTTTCATATGTACATAAAATACTTTCAAGGCCCAATGTTTTTTTTTTTATATATATTAAAACTCTTGACATGGTATATTTTCACAATAAAACTTAGGTTTTTCACAAATGATCCAATTTAATTTTAAATATATGCTTAGTCTTCATAAATCATTTTGACAGCATTCACCTTCAATTACTTACTAAGTCATGTTTATAGCCGTAAAACAAATCATAAAGTCCATCTTATAATTTTATCCAAAATAAAGCATGACTAAAGAATGATTATCAAAACCTGACAAAACACTTCTTATTGGCAATATCATGAGATCATCATCACATGCAACACATCATATTATTAGACATTATTGGGGGATGGTCATTAAGACCGGATTCCATCGGAACACTCTCTTTGTGCTTACATATTTGAATGAGTCACACTCATCTCTCGTCTTTCATACTTAAGCTTATAGTCCTTGATCAAACCACATCTCCATGTGTATCACTACCTTATGTAGTTCTTAAAAGCACAAGTAGGTACTGAAAGACAAAGTATTAAAAAAAACTGGCTCTTTCAAACTTCTTAGTTATTTCCTAATGTCATACACTTCATACATATTCATAAAAAAATAGCCAAAATATAATCAAAGAAGTATATAAAGCAAAAAATAAAATGTTATTGAATCATCTTTCCCCATTTGACCTTACCATGTAATGTGAAATAGATTTCATACCTCAAAACCATGTAGTGTGATACTTAGACTTTCTTGATTCTTTGCTTTTACGTGCTGACGAACTTTTATGAACTTGAAAGAGCACACAACTGATGAAAAAACACTTGGTCATCATCTTTTACACGTCGATGAAGCATCCACCTCTTCGGCCTTTGGATTCTCTTATACATATATAAAGAAATACTCTTCTTCATCATATCTCACAAATTTAATTCTCCCACTGAGTTTTAAAGTTTTTGTGCTGTCGCCTAGTCTCTCTACATATCCCTTCATTGTGAAGAAACCAAGATGTTTTTACATGCATTACAAAATAGTGCTCTGCTCCATCCCTAAATCACACCATTTAGTGGGTCTTCGATTTAATGACATTCACATCACAATACAATTTTCATAGTAGAAAATCAAGTTGTGCACCTCTCAATAAAATAATTGTTTATCTTAATACATAAATGATTTCTTCCTGAAATGTTTTTTTGTTGAAAACTAGACTCAAACCAAAGCATAACATCATGGTGTAAATCCCAAGTAATATTTTCTTCAAATAAATAAATAAATGACATTCACATCATAAAATATATCATACTGCAGAATTCCAGGATGAACACTATTTAGTAAAATTGCCTTTCCTCTTCACCTTCATGGAGTTTCCCTTTCAAACCTATTTTGTTTGAAAGTAGACACAGTATAACAACAAATATATCTTTACAGGCCTCATATCACGATGTTAAGTAGGCTTAATAAATATAAATATTTACATCTCAATGAAAATACACCAAACTATAAAAAATTCAAGATGACCTCTCTCCAATCCAAAATTTCTATTTTTTATTTCTCATGGATATGTCTCTCTCAAATAATTTATATTAGAAATTAGACTCAAAATGACAGTTTAAAAACTTGGTGTGAGCCTTAAAATATTATGTTAATAATAGAAATAAAATCTTGACTTCTAAATCATTAAAACGATTTTCATTGCAGAAAATAACACTTGCACACATTTGAATAAAATGATTATATCTTTCAAATCACAACGAGCTTCATGAAACTATTTTTGTTTGAAAGTAGACTCAATTTGATGAGTTACAGTCAAATTTTAACTAAAAATAAAGTCATATGGTTGGTGTTTCACAGAACTCAATGGACAGTTCCTGAATTTTATATGGTCAGAACTAACACCATTAATTGATGAGTCCATAACTCTCAATTCCCCCAGGATCTCCCATTGAAATTGGAGGCCTTCCTCTCAAAAATACATAATATCATTGAAGTATGTATCAAATAAATACCTTATTATCTTCTTCATATCATTGCTTCAAAACAACACAAAATACCTCATTCTGCATACTGTCTTTTCGCTGATTGAACATGCCAATAATTGAAAGTTGGACTATGTAATCAAGCACGGTGTATAGAAAATAAAATTTTTCTTATTCTTACATTGGCAAGACCACTCACAATGTCCATTTACAAACAAATAACTCTTGAAATCAATGAATAAATAAAAAAAGAAAGATACAGTTCTCACTTTCTACCACTATTGAATACAATTTCTTAAATCAAAACATTGACTCATTGCTTTATGGGAATAAAAGAGCTCAACAAAAAATAAAATTTGAAGAAGTAAAATTGTCGACGATTACCTCAATTGGGCTTAGTACACCCCATGCTGAGTCACCTCCTTCTAATGGTGCTCGGGATCAATGAGCAGTCTCTTGCTTCTCTTACTTGTAGCAACACCTTCTTAATAGCATATGGATCTCGATCTAGAATTAACTACCAAAGGCCTCAATGTCTTAACGTTGCTCAAGCCCCTTGGATTGATCTTTAGAGAAATAAAAGATAAAAATCAAAGAGAGAGAGAGAGAGAGAGGGAGAGATCTACTAGCTAGGGGATTCTCCCCTTTGCTACCTGCAAACAATCGATCCAAGAAAGGGTCATGCTCCTTTTCAAACCCAAGAGAGATCAGCTATGTTGGGGCATGCCCCTTAAAAAACTTAGAGAGAGAGATGATGCTCTAGGTTGGGGTGTACCCCTTTTAGATAGATCTTGGACAGATTGATAATTCTTAGAGAGAGAGGATAACAGAAGTGTAGAGATTTATGCAGTGAGAGAACCTCTATTTATATATTTTATATGCTTTTGAGTTTGTCATAATTAGTAGGATTAAATCTTGACCGTCGATCTAAGGAGACTTGTAGGGTGAGAGATGTGAGTCATCCATACTTTTGATCCACTATCAAGATTCAAATGAAGGTGTTAAAATATTATCTTCTCTTTTCTAAACATATTCCCGTGAAATCTTTAAATAAGGAAAACATGTCTCTTACTTTCTATTTTAGTATAAATCAATTTCTTATTTATTGAATCAAGCAATCTTCATAAACATAACTTACTAAATATTTCAAATATTTGATTTAATTATGTTGACTTCATCTAAAATTAGAAAGCCAACTTACATGAGACAACTATCACCTTATTTGGTGATCAAGTAATCCCTATGTGTGGGGTGTGCCATCGCGTGGTGGCCTCTCATGTACCCCAACCCAATTAGCACATGTGTAAATGGGTCCCCATATTTTATGGAGGGTCCCACATAAATTTAGAAAATATAAAATTTGTATTTTAAAATTTTAAATCTCATAGTTTATTTAAAGGGATTATATACAATGAGACCATTTACCTTTGGAATAAAGAGACCACAATTACCTACAGACAACCGATGTGAAATCTGATAGCTTGGATGTCACAAAGTTCAAGAAAAACTCTTTTGAACTTTGAGTTGGTCAATGAAATAATGCAGCCACCCAAATTCACATCCAGTGGTCAGATTTATTGTGCTCATCTTGTACCAAAGGTAAATGGTCTCATTATATACTTTCCCTTATTAAAAACATTGGAAAATGATTTTTTTTAATTTATAAATTCAAATGACAAAAATAAAATATCAAAAAATTCACAGAAATTCAAATAAACATTTCAAAAATCATATAATATAAAATTAATTAATTTTAATGGGAATCAAATCCGATCTAAGAATTTATCAATGCACATGAGCACTCCACTTTCAACTGCGGACCACGATTAACCTACTTTTCTCAATTTGACCCAGCAGTTTTCATGATCCACAATCCACTGCAAGGGCTCATGATTAGACCACCAAAGTTAGCCAATAGACTAGGGGACGCAATCCCAGTCTATGGATTTCAAGTTCTTCCCTAGAGATAAAACCATGGTTCTTCAGACCATGATGCAATTACGACTCAATGGTGCATAAGGGTAATCTCTCGTACTTGTACATGCTTCACCCTCAATGATAAATCTCAATACGTCTATCTATGTACATGTCGTGTGATAATATAACGATAAGGTTTTAGCCTTATCTCTAAAGCTATTCATCATACAAAGGTCACACAGTCTATCGGCTCTCATCTAAGCAGACTCCAACCTCATCAAGGGCTAACCAAGCAAATCTTTCTCAGTGATATCTCTATACCCAGATACTTTGGTTTGTCCAAACTCAGCTAGTCTAAAACATTGAGCCTAGTCTGAGTATCGACAAATAGCATTTACATAGTATGGTCCACATGAAGACCACACTCCCACTAAGTTTATGTTTCACCATATAAAACACTTTTACAAGCTCTTATAAGGTCTTTAATGACCACATAAACCCAACAATCATTCCCCTAGAATGTATATTATTTTGAAATACTACACGGTATTTTTCAAAACTAAAAATGTAATATCTTATATGAGTTTGAGATGGTTTGTAATCTTTTGAAATTGATTGTTTCTTTTGTAATTGAGATTTGTTGACTAGTATATTTCTTCTCGATATTGTTGGTTAGCACGATGAAAAAGTTTTATCTAAAGCCGTAACTCCAAACTTTGCCAAAAAAATGTTGTTTCTGCGTTGGATTGGAACTAAAATTTATTTCTGCCCCTGATTTTTCAAACTCTTGAAGTTCCAAAAAGGTATAGATTTTGAACATGTGAAAAAGGATTGACCCAAATAATATGTTACAATACATAATTTTAAGGCTTAATTTTTTTTTCCAGATCTACAATTGCCGGAGGTCTAAATGTTTGATTAGACGGTTTTTCTTTGTACCGAACTTTTTCTTTTTGATATGGTTTTGCGATGATCCTTTACTTTACTAGTGCGAATGCTTGGCCATTAATTACTTTTTAACCACAGTGAATCCGCTTGACATGGAAACGAGCCAAAGTAAAAACAAGAAAGGGAATTTTACAAATAAATTCCCTTGTAAGATGCATATTTTTTTTTGAGAAAATATTTTTGTAGACTCTATTTTTAATTTTCATTTATCTAATAAAGATTTCAAAATGTATTTTGAAACATAGAGATCCGATCTTATAGGAAAAAGTTTATATAAGGATGCAACTTTATAATGTAGAGCTTCGGATGCACTTCAAAAATCCATCGGAAAATGTAGTTTTAATGTTGAAAAATTGTTTGATTGATCATCTCGACATCGAGATGTATGACTATGAAAAATAAAAAGATTTTCAATCTAAAAAATAGTGCATTTTATATCATATTATCTACACCGTCCACTTTTAAGATTTTCATTTGTTTATAGATCTACTTGATTTTAACTATTTTTAAAATTTAAAATTTTATAATTAAATATAAAAATAAATTTTGAAATAATCCTAAAAACATTTTACATCAAAATTATATACCATGATAAAATTAGAAAGCGCACCTTACCTCTACAAATACGGATAGATCTGCATCCCACCTGCACCCTATCTTATAACCACTTAGATACGGATGGATCCGTATGCCAACTGCACCCTATCTTTTAACCACTTAGATGAACTTTACCCACTTTTCTCCTATCTTTTATAGCCCAAATTTTATTTTAAAAAAAAAAAAACTTCTTTTTTTTTTTTTCTTCTAAATCCCTTCTCTCTCTTCACTTCGCGTGTTTCTCCCTACCCCGTGAATCTCCCCAACTGCTCCTTGTAAGTCCACTTCGCGTGTTTCTCTCTCCCCTGTGAATCTCCCCAACTCTTCCTTTTAAGTCTTAATGCCCTTCCCTACACTAACAACCTCATCAAGAAGCTCTTGAGTCGCCTTTAAATATTTTTAACCCATCGGAACCCCCTGTAAATTTGATGAAACAGAGTCCACAGTCCCCTGTTTCATTCTATGAGATAATCCACGGCCATTCGAATGCCATTCGATGGTTGTTGGGGAAAAAGACTCAAAGAGTGAACCCCTTGTTATGTTTGATCAGACGCCATGGGTGCTATTCAAATACCCATCTGAGAAATCGTGATTTCGTGAACAGGTTGGAAATGAGAGATTGAGGCTGAACTGTTCATATTTACGATTTGGGGAGGATTAATATAGGCCTTAGATTGATCAGTTGCTCGGAGAAGGGTGGGTTCATTGCCCTATTTCCTCCATTGATTGTCTTGGTGATGGCCTGAAAATCGATAGGCAAGCAAATTCGGGTTTATGACAGGCGGGTTTACAATGAGTACCTGGCGTTGTGCGCCTGAGGTTGTTGGTTTGAGTTTTAAGAGAGATTGGTACCAATTGTTAAGGGATTTCTATTAACATGATTTACAAGCACCATGTTTCCTGGATTTGCAGAGGGCGTCGCCTCTGGATAACCCACATATACAGGGTTCATGCTATAGAAGGTTTAGGGATTATACTATAATGGGCTTTGACTTTGTCTCAATTTGTAACATCCGGCCATTGGAGATCGATTTTTTTTACAATGGCTAACTGTAAATACGTTCCAATAATTATGAAGGATACTTATATTATTGCTGTAGAAGATAATGGACGTACAATTGTTACGCAAGTTTTCAGCTGGTTGTCTCTTCTCCTTCTTCTCTTTCTGATTCTCTCTATAGCCTCTACTTCTCCCATGACACTCTCTCTCTTCTTTAAATAGAGGGTGATGTAGGAAAAAAAAAATAAAAATAAAAATAAAAAGAACGGTTGAGATAATATACCCTATCTTAAAGTCTATAAGAGAATCTACACGATATCAAAATTTATTAACTCATGAACTTTTTTACAATGAACTTTTTTTATCTCCCTCCAAATATACTAAAAAAAATTAAGAAATAAGATAAACAACAGACTTTCCTATTTTATCTCTCCCCTATTTTCTCTTTTTTAACCTAGCTACCTTTTATCCAAACCTTCTCCTTCAATAGATAGCCATGTTTTACCCATAATCTACCGTCTTCAATAGATAGCCACGTTTTATCCATAATCTACCGTCTTCAATAAATAGCCACGTTGCCAAAAATAAACCCTCTAAATTTAACATTATTCTATTTATGCTCTTAAACTAACCTGATTTAACCTTATTCTAACTACATTTTTAAACTACCCGGGGAAAGTTTTCTATGTTTCCCCTACAATATAAAGTTCTATCTTTCTCTTACCATCCAACAATCTATTTTTTATCAAGACAGCCACTTACAATTTGATCTTAGATCCAACGTCTCAAAGTATTTTATTTTTAATTTTTTTAATGCAAATTTTTTGAATATGAAATTTGGTATATATTATCTTCTCTTTGGGACGCACCTATAAAAAATAGTAACAATAATTTTTCGATAAAAACTAATGACTAAAACACCTCTTGAATCTTTTAGGGGTATTTTGGTTAGTTTATTTATTAAAAATATTTTTTTATTAGTGTTAGTTTAAGAGAGGAATGGACATCTAAAATTTGGTGTCAAAATAGTTTATAGAAAAAAATTAAAAATAAAATAGTGTAGAGACATGATATTGTGATTGGGACAATCTTAGCCGTCCATTAAAAAATGAACGGTTGGATAAAAGGGAGGATAGAACTTCTATGTTGTAGGGGAACGTAGAAAGCTTTCCCAACTAACTGATCAACATCAATTCACTCACAACTCATGCCCACCTATCCCTGCACAACTCTTGCCCACCTATCCATGTGCACCTCATGTTCTTGAGTTAAAAAATAAACACAAAAATCTTAATAATAATATATATATATATATACTTTCTCTACAGGGTGCCATAATGCTTTTACGAATACTAAAACTTAGGTTTATTGATGATTAGGTCATGCTAGTCAGCCTTTTTTTTTTTTTTTGGCTAACCGTGATACAACTTCATTGCTTGAATAAACCCTCTCTTCCCAATCGTCTGCTTCATCAGAGACTGCAATCATAGAGGGGAACTCATAAAAAGGCAACCCCAACTTTTAACGTTGCCAACTATATGAAATAGCGAGACAGCTGTGCAAAACCTAATGCAAGAGAGAGGGATTTTCGTTCGAACTGCCGGTCGGAACAAGTTGAACCACACTAGCCTCTACGCTGGTTTGATAACCAATCTAGTTTTAAGAACACTATAGCCGTTATTCAAGGGATCTCCAGTAAAGTGGATGCTCACTCTAGAAAGTCACTAGTCTTAGTGACGTGATTAACATGGTCTTCTTTATTATAGCCATTCAAGGCCCGTGAAATATATTATTGGTGTAATACATTACTGCATAATGCATTACTTGTAAATGGATTGTTACTGCTTAGGTAATATTTAGATGCAACTTAGGAAATATATTGCTACTGTTTCGTTATGTTTGGAATAAATATGGGAAATGCATTACCAACATTTTACCAGCACTCCCTATAAATTATCATTGCTTTTTTTTTTTGTCATAAAATTCCATTCAAATACAGAATTAAAATCATTATCACATCATTCCAAAAAGACTTTCTAATAATAACATCATCACCATTCCAAAAAGATTTTCTAATAATAACTTGTACCATTCTAAAATTATAATAACATCATTTCCTACCTAATTTGTATGCCTTTGCTCGACTGTAGTTTCAATATGATAAGTCATTGGAATAATACGATTGGAATAATATGATTTTACTGTGATAAACTTTATTTTTATTTATTTTTTATAGAAGTCTTTCAAATGTCCCTCCATATAATTTCAAATAAACAATAAATTTATGATATCAAATTCAAAATCTTTATAGTACAAGTTAGAAATGAGAAAAAATTTGATTAGGAAACTAGAAGGTTTGGTAATTGTAAAAAATTTTAAAATATCAGAGGAGACTCGAGAGGTATCTTATTTCAATTGAGCTTTTACTAATTTCTTATGAAAATTATGTTGTGTAATTTCTCATTGATTACCAATTATTATTTTTATTGTTCTTGTTTTTATTACATAGGTGGCCAAAAAATACACATGAAATGATAGATTATTTACTATTAATTTTTGAAAAAATGGTGTAAATACAACTCACACCTCCTAAGTTTGGCCATAAGTCATCATATTTTTTCTTATTACCTCTAACTATGTTCTTTTGGATCTACACTTTGCCTCTTTTGAGCCTTCCACTTGAACTAACTCACACTTCCTAACGGGTGTTGTACTGGGTTTGCGCTACACAAGGCCAGTCTGCTTAAGTCTACTCTTTCCCTCATCTTATCGCCTATTGGTGCCACACCTAAAGTTTTTTTTGATGTATCCATTACGAATTACCTGGATGTTTGCTCAAAATATGCATCAACTTTTGCAATGATACAAACACATATGACCAAAACAGATTTCTTTTTATTATTATTATGTTTGTTATTTGGATTCTTGGGATTAGAGTTCTTGGGCACCAGTAGACACCCTGTTTATTTTAAATCCAAAACAACATTCTATCAAAGAACTTTTGTTTAATTGACTTCACTGTTAGAATGGAGAGAGAGAGAGAGTAATTAAAAGAAAAGACGAATGGAATTGTGGTAGATAATACATTATATATATTATCCTTATACCTTACTCAGCAAAAAGGCACCTCCTTAAGTCTCCTTTTCTTTCTCCCTTTTATTCACTCCTACTTTGTCACTCAAATTGTCCTCACATGAAGCTTCCTTAGGCACCAATATAGATTCTCAAGAGTATGGCTCTTAATGGAGACAGTTGCTCAATGGTAAGGCTCTTAATGGAGACAGTTGCTCAATGGTATGGTTCTTAATGGAGACAGTTGCTCAATGTGAGCAGGTGTTGTCGTAGTGAACGGATAAAGGCAGTTTATTGAGACCATATAAACCTGGATGAAGTGGGCTGTGTGCTTGACTTTTAGAATTAGGATATGTGTCCTCGGGAAAGTGTGCTCCTTGCCTACTTCCCACGTCTTAGCTGCTATTCCTTCTTTCATGGGGACTGTGGTCTTCCAACTCAACATTTCATCCAAGTACCTCCTCTAACAATGGATACTGGCAAGAGCTGACTTGATGAAGCGTTAAGTCGCTGACGTGATGTTGCCTTTAGGTAGCATCAAATCGTTGACTTGATATCTCACTTAGGTCAGTGTCACAGTATATGGACGAGAGTTTTCCATGTACACTCATAAGCTGTTTCCCATAGGCCTTGTAGAGTGTGCCATGGATGCAATCATGATAGTCACAAGATAGAACAGTTCATAAAATATTAGTGATCTATGAAAGACATGAGCCATATTGGGCATATGCTATTTTAGAGATAGGCTATATATCAGAACCATGAGTCATGTTAGACACTAACCACTTAAGGCATCGGCATAATGCGAACATTTTCTCATGGGCAATTGTGGCTACTCCAAGCCATAGTTGTTGGGATCTTCCAACCCAAGTCGTGATCCTGCTCCGGAATATTGCTCCGGTGCTCTGGGAAAGGAATCTTAATGGGATCTCAATTTTTAAATTTTGGAATCTCGATCCCCGTTGTTAGGGAACCCAATCTCCAAAGTGATTATTTGTTTTATTTATAGCCAACTAGCATTGCAATTATGCTTTTAATATATATGCATTGCTTACTAGCTATAAATAAAGAAATTCTATTTTAAGCTCAGGAGCAAGATCCCCTATAAAGTTGAGATTGAGATCCCAAAAGGCAGTATGGAGATCCCCAAAAGGTGGGATTGAGAGCCCAAAACTTTAAGGATCTCAATTCGTAACATATGCATTGTACGGGCAAGTTCCGATAACATTGGGAACATGCACATCGTATTTGCACATGTAGCATTTGCAATGCCATAATATGATGACTTTTTGTTACAGAAACTCATCTCTCATGACATATCTACAACATGTATATGAAACACAATTGGGCACTATCTTATTTCGTAGACAAATTGCAATTTGGGCCTATTTGAAAATTTCTCCCAACAATTTGGCCTCAAAGAATGTATGATTTGCGAATTTGAATTGATTACCAATTGCAATTAAACCCCAAATTGAATTTTTTGCAAAACCAACTTTTGTTTTGCAACAAAATTCAACTTGGTTCTTGCTCTCTCTCTCCCTCACTTTGTCACTCTCCACCCACCACCACCATCACCTTTGCCAGCACCACACTACCAACCCATCATCATATGCTCTCCGCCCACCACCAACATCACCATTGCCACCACCACACTACCACCCCATCATCATACCTCCACTACCACTGCCTACCTGCCACCACCATAACCACAACACCACCATCACTCCACCACCATCCATCTGCCGCCACCACCAACACAACTGTCACTCCACTACCACCACTCCAATGCTTACCCGGGGACACCGCCACCACCACTACTACACACCCCAACACAACCACCACCACCATTGCATCTCCACCATCATCACTGCCACACTATACAGCTGCCATCACACCATCACTATCACAACCACCACTATCAAACCACATAAAAACTAATTGTCATTCCAATTTTAAAATTAATGGATAAAAGAGGTCCCAAGCTGGTCATTTCAGTCCCAAGCCCAGATAAAGGAAAGTGGTTGTGTTAGGTAAGGCAGCCAACATAAAACTTTGCTACACCTTTTCATAATAGCTGACTCTAAATAGTTGGAATAAGGCTTGGATGATGATGATGATGATGACGATGATAGAGCAAACAGATAATTGACCAAATTGACATTTGGTCAGTTACAAATTGAAAAATTCCATTTGACAAAATTTAATAATGAAGCAGTCCCTTACCAATAATGTTTAGAGGAGTACAAAAACCACCTAAACACTAGCAACTATAGATCAAACTACCCAGTTGAATACCACAAATAGCATGATTTAAGAATTGTTGAAGTGGCCCTTGCATTTACAACTACCACATTACACATCACATCAATCCAAGGCCTTTAATTAGATTTTGAAAGCACTTGTGCCATGGTACCTCAGAGAAAAATTCCAAGCTTTATTCTTAGTCAACTACAGGTTTAAATAATCTATCCAACATTATAATGGTGATCGCAGGAGATCTAGATTATCGGTATTTTCACCCATCTTTTTGGATGACAAATTAAAATAACAATGAGCACATCATTGGGTGGATCATTGAAAAGGCACTGGCCAAATCTGCCTCCTTCCTAAATACATGACGACCATCATCATCATCATCATCATCGTCAAAGTCTTTTTCCAACCAATTGGGGTCGGGGCTACACGAATCTTGATACACCATTCTACTCTATTAAGTGTCATACCCTCTGTAGGGCTATAAATCCCAATATTTTTCTCATTACTTCTAACCATATCCTTTTAGGCCTATCCCTTGCCCTTTTTGAGCTTTCCACTTTAACTAACTTGAACTTCCTAATAGGTGTTGTACTGGATCTGCACCACACATGACCAAACAACCTAAGTCTACTCTATCTCATCTTATCGATTATTGGTGTCACACCTAAATTTTCTCAATGTATATATTTCGAATTCAATACCTTCTTGTCTTCCCACTCATCCATCTCAACATCTTCATCCCTACTACACTCATTCTATGGGTATATTGTTTTTGACCGCCCAACATTCCGCTCCATTGAGCAAAGCTGGTCTCACAATTGTCCTATAGAACTTAACATATTTTTCTTTTAAATGTTTACCTTGTATTGAAGAACGAAAAAAGTACAAAATTGCAACCCAAGAGATCAGGAGCTATATACAACAAAAAATAAGGCTCCCCTAAAGGGACGGTGTATAAAGACCAAACGGGTAGAGAGAAGAGGGGTGATCCACTCGCAGCACGGAAGGACCAATGCTACAAAAAATCACTTAGTCCCCTAAATTTGTAGCTCCTCGTTTAGCGAAGGAGTCTGCCTGAGAGTTGCATTCACACCAAACATGTCGCCATGACACAATGAGACCCAAACATAGGCAAGAGATTTCTTCAAAATTGAGCGCTAGGGACCAAGGGTACGCAGCAGTGCCAAAGGCCCAGCAATTACATTCTTTGAGTCACCTTCGATTACAAAGGTTGAAGACCAATTGCGATCGAAGAGTTTGAGGCCTTTTAGGAGGGCCCGGGCCTCATCCGAGTGGAAGTCAAAGTCACCAATAGGTTTAGAGAAGGAGGCAAGGATAGTGCCTTCATGGTTCCTGAACAGACCGCCTATTCTAGCTGGACCAGGGTTGCCTAGGGAGCAACTGTCAAAGTTAAGCTTGATGGAATCACGATCAGGTGCCTTCATGGTTACCGGAATTTACATATTCCATTGGAAATACAATTAATCATAAGAATCTGACATATTATTTAATTTCTTTGGATAAACAAGCAGTCATAATATGGCAATCTGCCATGAGATCATAATAGGTAACTAATGATTAATGAGGGGGAATGAACGACTATCTTCTATGCTTGCAGATGACTGATATGAAAAATGGAATCTAATGTGAAAGAAATGATAAGCTCATACCCATATCAACCAGCGTAGAGACTGGGCACCTTTGGCTAGAACACTGCTATCCAGTTCTTCCCATGATTCCTCCTCTACAACCTCCAAACTTGGCTTTAAAAACTTCAAGCATCTCCATGCTGTAAAATCACTTCTGTGACTGCCTCTGCAATTCTCACAGTAAGGTTTACTAAGTTAATTGAATGAGCTACAACCTACCATTAGAAATTAAGAAAATGAAAGAAAGTGAAACAATCCGCACCACCAAGATGTCTGTGAATGTGTTTGCAGATAAATATGTGATATTTCAATCTCAGAAACTGGATTCAAGAATGTCATTTGTCAAGGCCCATAACAGCCTTCCATACTTGACAGTTACCAACAGTTTCATATCAGACCTTAAAGGATTTTGCTACTCATGAATTGAAACCTGGAGCAACGATAATAGTAACATAACAAAGAATTTTTGAAGAGTACATACCCACAACGCAATATCTCCAATCTATGGCACTGGAACAGAAGGTGTGAAACAGCATCTGCAGTTATTTTGTCACATTGACTGCACAAATGAAAAAGAAAAAACTAAAGTAACAACAACCCAAGTCAAAGGTGACTCTGAAACTCTGCCCTAATAAACTGAAAGCTGTAATCCAATTGTAATAAATTTGGCATTAGAAAATCTAAGAATAATAATAGTTCATGGTAATTTCCAAAAGCAAAATCAACATACAACCATTTAACAAATACATGAGATATTGTTCCCAGACCAGTCTTCTTTTGCACCATTTTGTTTACAACTCCAGCCTCACTTCTAGGAGGGACTGGAAATGATTAACATGTTATATTGAGATGGCAAATGCATAACTAAAGGTCATCAATATTTAGGATGGGTGCCAAAGAGAAGGTTTTTGGCACCCATCTATGGGAAATTGGACTATTGTGGCTTCCTTTAACAATATATGCACCAAGAAATCTAGGAATCACAGAGAAGATGTTAGATTGGTTTACCAGAAGGAGACAGATTCCCCCTTGGAACAGGGGATGTGATTTTGCAGCCATTAATCTTTTGCAGGCAAACATAATCTGCAACCTAGCATAAAATACTTTTGAGTTTGTAGGAGGAATGAGCTGGTTGGCTTGTCTTTTGGGTCTTGCGGCCTTTTAAGGCCTTACCACTTGTATTATTACCCCATGTTGGTTGGAAACTGTGGGCAAGTCCCAACGCAGCAGAAACACAAAAAGATTAAAAAAAAAATGAGAATCAGATAAAATTACATACCTTTGGAAGTCCGATCGCCCTTTTGTGGACCTCCTCTTACTTTTTGCTCTTGTGGCTACTCCTTTTTAAGGGTCGAGAGTTTGATGCTCGCAACCTCCGGTCAACCTCCTTGATTACAATAACCAACAGGGTTACCTCACAAAGCAAGTCACGGCCCTCAATGGAGATGGCCCGAGAGTTCTTGCAAAATTGTATGGTTAAATTTCTTTTTCCCTATAGAGAAAAGTGGGAAAAAGATGGTTTGATGGGGCGGTAGAAAGAGGGACCTAGAGACGGGTGTACCACTTTGGCTGGTAAGTGATCTCTATAAAAAAGAATCTCCTCTCTTTCTAAACTCTCTAATATAGAGACGCCCCCTTTCAAGATTCCCTACTCTGGATAGTTATCTTTTCAACCTAGAAATCCATCCAAATCCAAGATCTAGATTCATATTTTCAATTCAAACAAGATTCTCTCAAAATATGCTATCCAGAAAATAACTATCCTAATCTTATAGGATTCCTTTTTCAGAGGAAGATGCCGCACATAAAATTAGAATTAGGTGGGCAAAGTGGAGATATGTAACCGGAGTTTTATGTGATCACCGCATAGTTCTATAGAACAGTTGTGATACCAGCTTTGCTTTATGGGACAAAATGTTTGGCGGTCAAGAAACAACATATCCATAGGATGAATGTAGCTGAGATGAGGATGTTGAGATGGATAATTGGCAAGACAGGAAGGGATAGAATTCAAGATAAATAGATTAGGGAGAACCTAAATGGGCTGGCTAGTGTGGCACTGACCAAGTACAATACCTGTTAAGAGGTGTGAGCTAGCTCATGTGGAAGGACTAAAAAGGGCAAGAGGTAGTCCGAAAATAATGTGGTTGGAAGTAATCCAAAAATATATGGGGATTTATGGCCTCACTGAGTGTATGGCCTTTAATAGAGCAGACTCGCGGACATGATTCGTGCAGCTGACCCCAATTAATTAGGAAAAGGCTATGATGATGACGATTAGGGAGAACTTACGTGTGGCTCCAACAGGCAATAAGATGAAAGAGAGAGTAGACTTGTGGGCTAGCCATGTACAGCATAGACCCAGCACAACACCTGTTAGGAGGTGCAAGTCGGTTCAAGTGGAAGGCTAAAACACGACAAGGGGTAGGTCTAAAAGGGCATGGTTGGAAGTAGTGAGAAAAGATATGGGGACTTATGGCCTCATTAAGGGTATGATCCTTGATAGAACAGAATAGCAAACCAAGATTCGTATAGCCAACCTCAAATAGTCGGGAAAAGGTTATGATGATAATTTATGGACCATAAATCTTTTTCTCTCTCACTTGGTGCACTCATTCTTTTCTTTCACTGTGATTTCCTACCTTCGTTAAATGGAGCTCCCCCCTTTTAACCTCTTATCATGTGGGCCATGTTTTCCCCTCTACTTTATGTAATACATTACTTCTTTGTCTTTATTCTCATGTGGTTTAATAGCTTTAATGGTCTTCCATCTATTCTTCTTTTGATGTGGCATTTCCTCTTTAATATTTGTTATTTTATTACTCATCTTTTTCTCTCCCTTACCCAAGTGGGGTGAAAGCTTTTTATAATTCTTTAATTATGGGGGCATTAAGAAAGGGGCTATTTTACTCTCTCCCTCTCTCTCAACAATATGAGAAAAACTCTCTCCTGTTTCTGGACATTGTCTCGTTTACCTCTCTTGTTGGAAATATACAACAAGCACAAGATGCAGAGAAGAACGGATAGGAGAGACAGACTATGGCATTGGGCTTGACGGAATTTCTCTCTCTCTAATGTTCCATCTCCATTGAGTATGTAACTTTTGATATTTAAAGAAAGAATGAGCAATTAGAGAAAATCAAGAGAGATAAGGAAAAAATACACATATTTGGTACTCTATTTTGTGCGGGAATGTTCAAGACCTTTCTTATATCATCCATTGATCAATACACATTTAATTGGATCATTTCTTGTATCATCCATTGATCCGATCAAAGTAAATTTATTCCTGCATTTCATGCCCAATCGATGTCTTACGGGTGAAATTACTGATTAGAGATCATAAAAAAGATCATAAACATAAAGTCAAATAATTCCGTAAGAAAAATAAAAATTTTAAATATAAAAAATCCAAAAACAAAAAGAAAGACCTAAGAATATGTTGGAATTACAAAGAAAAGGGTCATTATAACACTACAGCGCAAGCCCGACGGCCCATATTGAATCTAGGACAATCCAATTACATTTTATACTTGAATTTTAATTTTTTTTCTACGAATCCAAATCACTTGAAATTATGAGCGTCTATTCTTTAAAAATAGAAAAATCAAATAAAAACATCAAAAAAGCAATTCGCAAAAAATAAATTGACCAATATCCCCAAAAACTTTCAAGGGTATTTTGATCAATTTATATTTTGCTAATTATTTTTTAATATTTTTATTATGTGCACCTTGCAGAGAAGAATGGACACCTCAAATTTTATGTGATTTGGATTTGTAGAAAAATATTAAAATTATATTATAAAATGAGGTTGTGATCGTCAGATCGGCCCAGATTCAATATGGGTCGTTGAGCTAACACTATAGTTGTTAGCTAGTGGGCTAACCTTATTTATATATATATATATATTGTACGGGCCTTGAGTGTGCAACTCAGAGACTCAAAAATATTATACTAGTCGGAACCGTTGCGCTTCGAAATTTTACCGAGACGGGGCATTTAACACTCCAAAGAAAACAAGCCCACTCATGCCTCCAAATCCCCTAATTTTGATCTCAGTGACTTCTTACTAAATATCGAGGTCAATTGACCACTGTAGGGCCCAGTTATATAGGAGTTTTGTTCCACCATGGTGAATAGCCACTAGGTGGTGAATGGTCACCGTGGTGAGGTTCTACCTATGGGGTGAGAACCCCAAATAACAAATAGGGAAGACATGCTAAAGTAGCACAATCAAGTCTCCAATTCTTAACCTAGTCACCAGATCTATGAAGGCACTCAAGGTCACTTGGTGACGGGCAATTATCGACGGTATAACAAGAGGCAGGGAATATCGTATGCACCTCAATATGAGTAATAACGGCACGTGTGACTCATGTCACACTATGAGTCGAACTACATGATGTAAATGATAAATAATACAAGATACTATATCAGATTTCACCAAACATGTCTCAATTCAATCACATTCGTGTGTCTTGTCGCAAGCAATGCATCAAGTGGGATGCTAATTGGAGCGTGTTGATGCACAACAGAGAGTCTATTACCACCCTACGCAGGGGAATTTATGTCAAGAAAACCTCTTTCTTCTCAATGACATTTCACACAAGATAATTTTTTATCTCCAAGTGCTTTCACTTATTGTGATACTTTGGATTCTTTATAGAAGCTAGTGTTGTCGAGTTGTTACAACACACGGCAACAGGCTCTCTAGCACTTGATCCGACCCCTAACATTGCAAGAACCTCCTAGGCCATCAGCCCTCTTGCAAATGCTACACAATAAGCAATGTCCTTCGCCTCTAAGGAAGTCAATAGCAAACACGTCTGCTTCTTATTATACCGGAAAAGCGCTCCCACTCCAAGCGTAAAAAAATATTCTAGAGCGACCATAGCCATGGAACTAATCTCTTGGGACATTGTGGCAATCCAATTGGCTACAACAAAGAATTGCAGTGCTTTCCTGATATAGACCTGATTCATCCTCATTAATGGAGATACATGTCAGGCATTCCCCTTCAATCTCAAAATGTCTATGGGGAACTCTGTCACTTGCACTCCTTTGATGCTTGAGAATGAATGGTGGTTCATTCCCGCTATTCTTGACGACTATAGGAATACTCACACTATAGCCCTTTAGTAGAAGAATCGCTTCACCATTCCCTATTTAAGATCCCACCGACCTCTCAGTGCTTAAGTACTTCGACAAAATGAAGTTCACATCATTAGGATATACCTTTGAAGTAACATATCATATGAAAGGACATTCCATGGACCTTTAATCTAGATTACTAGTCATATGGGATGTGATAGACCAAGTTTTCTACTGGTCCACAACTCATAAGAGGTTTTAGGCACAGGTTTTGAAGGAATTCTAGTAAAAATGTACATAACAGTCAACAAAGCATCTCCCAAACAAAAGGTCAATACGATATGTGTTTCTGCCATCATGGAACTCCCTTGTAAATTAGGGAAAAATTCCTTCCTTTTGCGATACCATTTTGATGCTGAGCATAGGATATCGTTTCTTGCGGAACCTATCCCTTGATCCGCATTGGACTTACCAAACAGTTAAGGGTGTACTTGTATCCCCCATCACTTCTAAGAACTTTACTTATTTTCCTTGACTGAATCTCAAACCCCCAACGTAAATCTCTTGAAGCTATCAACCAAGGAAAGAGAAAACAGCCAATCTATCAAGGTGGGGTGCCCCTGGGAGGCCTTGGCACCGCCCCAAGCAGATTGGACATCGCCTAAGCGGGCTCCCAATGCGTCCGCCTAGGTTTTGCCCTTGCCCAACGGTAGAAAATGTCGAGCATTTCCACAAAAATTCCTCCTTAATAAGGGAAGAAAAGAGGCTTAGGTGTGTTTCCAACCTCCCTTAAGTAATTTTTTTCTTTTGAATATTACCTTAAAATAATTTTAGAGGCATTGAAACCCAAAAAATTTAGAAAAACAACCATAAATTTTGGATTTTTTTTTATCAAAGAATTTTTCCAAGTTTGAATCATCTCAAACTGTCTCTTTTATATGAAGCAATGTGGAACACAAAAAAGTAATAAGGGTTATTTTAAGGTGATTTAAAGGTTCATACTAATCCAAAACATTGCAGATCGAAGATCGCACAAGGTTCGTTCTTATTTCTGCATTTGATATTTGTTAATTTCTCCAAAAGTCTACAACAGGTTCTAATTGGAGTGGAGATTCAGGATGGAAATATGGTTTTTGCTCGAGACAAAATGACAACAAAATCCATTGCAATTTTTGTTGTAATTAATTTAAATAACACTTCATTAGTACTAAGGGGGATATTGCCCCATGTAAGGAGGTCCTAAGAGAAGTTAGGAAGGAGATTCTTGAGAATATGGATGCCGAAAAAGGGAAGAAGGAAGCAAAAGAGGAGAGTATCGTAGAGTTGAGGGAAGGGGTGAATATCTATGGTGACAATGGGAGTGATGATAATGATGACGGAGGGGAAATAAAAGTGGGTTCCTCTCAAAGTTCAATGAGAGGCTTGTAGATGAAGAAGCCTTGTATGAAGGAGCCAATGGATGCCTTTGCCCCCCAATCCCAACGATGCAGTTGAGAAATAGAAAAAGCAAGTTACGATCAAAAATAGGTTCAAGACAGAAGTTTACTATATTCATCGGTTGTTTATCAGGCAGGTATTGCCCTTAATGCATCTCACTTAAGTAGCTTTTATACAATATTGGAAGCAATTTTGGACCAGAGTTGAAGGGCCCAATCCTTATAAGCTTAAGAAGCCATTGCTTCATAAGCAAGGTTTACAAAAACACTGGGCGGTCCCTAGGCGCTCCGCAGGGCGGGGGGGGGGGGGGGTTGTCTCGAGTGCCCAGCACCCAAGCGAGCTACCCAGAACCTCAGGTGCCCAGAGGTTTGAAACATGCACATATATGACTATATGTGCTTTCTAAACGCACATATATGCCTATGCGTATCTAACCACCTTTTTTATGCAAATTTGTGTGTGAATGTTGACACTTTCAAATCACTAAAACTTTTGCTTAAATAATTAAAAAAGTGAAAAAAAGAAGAAGAAACAAAACAAGTACATGATGTACTTGTCCTTTAGTGTCCATGCAGCATACTCAGTAGTCCATATTTCAAACAATCATGCTTATGGACTCTAAGTGTCCAACGAGACCAAATACCAATACAAAATGATGCTGTAAAAAAAATGGCATGCAAATGAAAAGAAAGAGATCTCTAATTATTCAATATTTTCGATGTTTTATGCTCAATTTTTCGATTGTCTAACTAGCTTAGAATTACCCCAAAGATCTTTGTAAGAACTTCATTTGGACCTTAAAATTTATTGCAATAATATATTTCAAAATTTCGCATTCCCAAAACATAGAAATATCCAACAAAATCCAAAAAAAATCGCATTTCCAAAAAAGTCACATTAAGATATGGTACAGCTCAGTGTTCCAAAAAGCGAACCACCCAACGCCTAGGCGGATCTGGGAGCCTGGGCACATCACCCAAGCCTAGGTGCCCAAAAAAAGCGGTGGTCCTTGGGCGCCCGCCTACGAGCCCAGGAAACCGCCAAGGCGGCCGCGTAGGCCCTAGACTTGGGCGGAGCCCAGGTCCAGCGCCCCACCCAGAGGCGGAAATTGCTTTCGGTGGGGGTATTTTTTGTCCATTTTTTTTTATGGGTTTTAGGTCCATTTGAAACCTAAAACATTGGAGCTCATTTAAGAGAGAGAAAGCCCCCAAAAAACTAGTTTTTCGTGATTTCTTTGAGATCGAAGGGTTCCTCAAAGTTATGAGAAATTGATCAAAACATCACCCATTGATATTAGACTTAATTTTTGATGTTTTATAAATCAATGGGGGGGTTTTTTAGAAGATTTTGAGTCCTTAGAAGCATCTTTGAGGTGGAAGTTTGAAGATTGAGCAATCAAACTCAAAGTAAGTGATTTTTTTGTATAAATTGCATTATTATGAGATGTCTTCTTTGGGATCTCATAGGAGTGGCAATCCCGGTTGGGAATATGGCTACAACCTAGATCCTAATGATAAAAATTGTATAAGATGCAATTTTTTTGAGAAGGATACAAAAGGGGGCATAAACTGGTTCAAGAAACATCTTGCTAGTATCAGGGGGGATGTTGCCCTATGTAAAAAGACTGCTGATGTTGTTAAAGAAGAAATAACCAATTTTTTTAATATGGTAAAAATGAAAAAAAATGAGAGATTTGCCTCCATAGCAGAGATTAGGTCTGAGGCTTGGGTCAATTATGATGATGATGATGATAGTGATGAGGATGGGATTGGGGAGGAATGTCAAGAGGTAGAAGTTGAACAATCATTTAGTGGAAAGGGAAAGGGAATCGTAATTTTTTCTGGTTCTGGTTCTGGGAGTAAGAAGCCTCGGGTTATGGGCCCTATGGATAGTTTTTAGCGTTGGTCTGACCTTGAGGTTGCAGGAGAGAAAACAAAGAAGCAAACCACCATTGAAAATAGAATGACAAAGGAAGAGTGAGAGAGAGGTACTTATTATCTTGCTACATGATTTTATGAGGCGAGCATTGCTTTCAATACCGCTCGCTTAAGCAACTTCTATGCCGCGGTAGAGACAATTGGCCAATTTGGGCCTGGGATGAAACCCCCAACCCCAGCTTTCAGAGCCTCTTTTGAAAAAGGCGGTGAGTGTCACGAAGGAAGCTGTAGAAGTTAAGAAAGATGCATGGGCTCAATATGGGGTATCTATTATGACTGATGCTTGGAGTGATAAGAAGAGAAGAAGTCAGATGAATTTGCTTATGAATTGTCCTTTAGGGACTGTTTTTTTGAGGTCTATTGATGCCTCTGATCATATCCATGATGCTCATTACATATTCCAAGTTTTAGAGAAGGGAATGAAGGAGGTTGGGGAGCATCATGTTGTACAGGTTGTCAAGACAATGTTGCTCCTAATGTTGTTGCAGCTAATTTGTTACGCATAGCTTATCCTAAAATCTTTTAGACAATATGTGCAGCACATTATATAGACCTCATGCTTGAGGCTCTTAGCGGTTTAACCGAGATATCAAGTGCAGTGAAGAAGGCAAAGTCAATTACAAATTTCATTTATGGCCACCATCCCACCCTCAGCATGATGCGTAGATTTACAAGGAAGAAAGAGATTGTGAAGCCTGGGGTCACAAGATTTGCGACCTGGTACTTATGCCTAGATAACATACATTCGAGGAGAGTGCAGTTAAGGCAAATGTTTACCTCGAATGACTAGAGAGCATGCAAGTGGTCCAAGGATCAAGTTGGGAAAAAAGTGACAGATATTATCCTTTCTAAGGCTTTTTGGCAAGAGGTGAAGGGCCGCTCTTAAGGTATTTTTTCCTCTTGTCAAAGTCCTTCGCATGGTTGATAGTGACAAGCCTTATATGGGCTATATATATGAGGCCATGGAGAAATGCAAGAAAGAGAGCTCAAAATTTTGATGATGATGAGAACTGTTATAACCCTGTTTGGGAGATTATTGATGAGAAGTGAGATACGCAGCTACATCGGCCATTGCATGCAGCTGGTTATTATTTGAACCCAGCTTTGTTTTATGTTAACAAAGATATACACACAAATGATACAATTATGATTGGATTTAATAAGTCTGTAAATGTGCTAGTCCTTGATCCTGATATCCAAGATATTATATGCGCTGATGAGCTGATAAATTACAAGTGCTCATTAAAGTCTTTTGGGAGTCCAATGGCAATGAGGTAAAGGGCCAAAATTGATCCAAGTAGTAATAATATTCTTAAGCTCATCAAGTTCACGTAATCAAGTTTCATTTTTATAATTCTATTATTTATTTATGATTTTATTCTATATCTTTGCAGCCAATTGGTAGAGCCAACATGGGTTTAGTTCTCCAAATTTACAAATGTTGATCATTCAGATCTTGAACCTAACCACTTCCTCATCCGGTTGTCAGCGCAATTGGAGTGCTTTTGAAGGGGTAAGGTCGTAAAGGTAATATGTATAATTGTATTAATAATACATGAACCATAGACTTTAATTAGTTTCATTTGATTTTATTAGATTCATACAAAGAGAAGGAACAAGCTTGAATCAAAGAGGTTTAATGACCTAGTCTATGTCAAGTGTAATCGATTGTTGAAAGACATGTTTGATAAGAGAGACCCCATTAGATCAAAAAATATGGACAACGCTATGGAGCGGTTAGTTGATGATGATGAGTCGAAGGGTATGAAGGATTGACATGGGACATGGTTATAGATGCTTCAGGGACATCAGCTGACCTTCCTAGGGCCACTAGATCTTCTGCACAGAGAACGAGGGTGGAGGAAGAAAAGGCAGATTCAGAAGAGACAGATGAGAACGACCAATATGTCGACGAGGATGACAATTCCGATGAATATGATACCAATGCAGCTGACCCTAATTTTTCTGATGATGAATGTTGAATAATTATTAAACTTTGAACTTTGATTGAACTATGAATGGTAAATTTTAAGTTTTAATTGGATATGGATTATGGACCGACTTATGGTTACTAATGGAGTGTGTGCTAATGTGTACTATACTTTGAATTCTGATGTGCCCCAAATACCTAATTCTTATATTTTATACAATATATAACTGTAGAATCCTTTTTGGATTCAACTGGGCTGCCCAGATTCTACGCGCTTGCCTAGCCACTGGGTGGCCTGGACCTCCCAGGCCACCTGGGACCAACCTAGCGCTCTTTGAAACACTGGTATGACTTTCTTTTCTTTTTTTTTCTTTTTTTCTTTTTACTTTAAGGTGTTAGAATACCCCCTTTCATGGGTCAAAATGACCCAAAATGGCCCCAAACATGCAAAAAAAAAATGCCGTTTTTATGAATGTTCCTAAGCACCCACCTAGCTTGCTAGGGCGAACGCCTAAGAACTTCCGCTCAGGAAGGCCTGCCCAAGCCTAGGCGAGACAGCCTCCTAAGCACTGGGCAAGCTGTTTTTTCAAACAATAACATAAGGAGGTACAATTCACAAAGGAGTGCCCCAAACCCACAAGGATGCGAGCATCCAATACAGGATCACAGGATCATGATTATGATAGGTACATGGAGTGATGTGAACAGAAGTGTAATGAACATAAAGGTGAATTGCCCTTTAAGGACACGAATTCTAAAGTTTATTGATGCATTTGATAATGTACAGGATGCACAATTCCTTTTTACTTTAATTGACAAGTTCAATGAGGTTGGGGAAGAGAATGATATTCAAGTGGTAATTGATAATGCTACAGAAAATATGGTTATTCCTAATTTATTGGACTAAAAGCGGCCTTGTAACTTTTGAACTCCATGTTTAGCAAAGTGCATAGACCCATGCTTAAGGCTATTAGTGAACTGCCTAGGGTATCAGGTACACTTCCTAAGGCTACAGTCGTGACAATGTTCATATATAGTCACACCATTGCCTTCAGCATGATGCACAAGATCGCTTAGAAGAGCGATATAGCAAGGGCTGGGGTAACCGGATTTGCCACTTCTTTTCTAAGTTTACAAAGAATATTGCAGAAGAGAAAGCAATTGAGTTTGATGTTAACTTTAGAAGAGTTATCTAGATGTAAGTGGCCTAGATGTGCTAAAGGGGAAAGGGCATGTGACAGTGTGTTTAAGAGTTTGTCAAGTGGGTAGTCTACTCGGTTAAAGTCTTTCTACCCTTAGTGAATTTTAAAAATCGGTTAATGGTGACGTGAAGCCCATTATGGGCTCTAAATATGATGCACTAGATGGAGGTAGCAAAGGCTTTGGTCAATGATGAGAGTACGTATTGCTCAATATGGGAGATAATATATTACAAAATGGGATAGGCAGCTTCATCAGCCCAGAAATTGTGTCGGCCATATGTCTTGATAGCCATACAGCACCCAACTTCGAAGGGCAGGAGTGGCATATTTAGCCAACCGACCCTTTTTCTTAGGCAGCTTCATCAGTCATTACCTGAAATTGTACTATTTGAGGTTTTGAACCTGAAGTTCTTCTGCACAAACTTAGGTATTGAGAAAAAGGATGCAATTATGGAAGGCTTTGCCGTTAATGAATGTCTTGAGAGGCTAGATCTACACAATGATATCCAAGATAAGATATATGCTAACGAGTTACTTTTGTATAAGTGTACTTTGAAATCATTTGTGAAGGAAATGGTGGTGAGACCAAGGACTAAATCAAATGTAGGTAATTTCCTAAGTATTTATTAATTTTGCATAGTTTCATATGAATTTAGATATTAAATTTGGAGTTCCTTTGATATGGTAAAAATTTAAGACTATCATAGATTTAGTGATTCATATTATTAGGGTATTATCTTAGTTTTATAAGTCTGAATTGTGGATAATATATTTTACTACAGTTCCACACAAAAGCAGGAACCAGCTTGAGAAAAAGCGGCTCAATAATTTAGTCTTTGTCAAGCATAATCTGATGCTATAGATGAGCATTTTTAAGATCCCAAAGAGAGATCCCATTTCATCCAAAGACTTGGATGATGCCAAAAGAGTGGTTGATTGAAGATCCTTAGTGAGGGTTGACCTGGGATATGGTCGAGGAAGTTTAGGACCAGCTTCCACCCATAGGAGGGCTAATGACCACCACTACTAGTAAACAAAGGAGGAGGAAAGAGAGGTGAGGAAGAGGAGGCCGATTCACAAGAAACTGAGGAGGACCATTATGTTGAAGAAGATGACGATTCTAATGATGGTTTGGAATCGGATGGAGGAGACAGGAATGAAGCCAATGATTATGAAGAAATTGATGATAACGATTGAAATATAAATCCTACTAATTTTCTTTTCATCTTTTGTCCATTTTTATGACATCCTAGTCATCATTAAATTGTGGGTTTGAACTCAGTTTTCTTTTCATATGTGGCCGGTCTTCCAACATTGAAGCAAGTCGAAGCCGACATATCCCTTGGAGCACGACACTTGCCTCACCATCTCATGGAATTCTAGCCCTTTGCATCCTCAACCTTCATTTCCTCTTTCATTTGGGGATTCTAGCCTCAGGGCCAAACTGGGAAGGCGATTCTTGCACCAAATTCTCTCCTTTACAGAACCATGGCCCCCAAGTCTAGTACAACCATATCCAAACTTAAACGATTCAGATGGATCCATCACTTCACAAAAACAAGAGATCATCAATGAAATTAACTTTTTTTGTTTTTCAAGGAATCGCCCGGCACCATTCAGCCAATTTCCTTCACACCTCCCACACCTAGTGACACCAAAATAATTAAATAGAAAATTGTAATTAGGGAGGTAAGTCAGCAATGAGGAGATTGCCTCTACCCTCATGAACCTCAGCACAAATAAATCTCCCCACTCAAATAGTTCCCAACCCAATTTTTCCACAAACCGTGGCATATAATGAGTGATGAAATATGGCTAACCATCAATCCATCATAGCTCTCTCCATCTTAACTCCATCATGAGATCTCTTAGATCAACATTTATCACCTTCATTCTAAAGAAAATAGCTGCAATTTCTGTGACTGCTTCTAAACCGATAGACCTTTGTAATCTGCATTAGAAGATTTTCAAAATCATTGCTAATTAGTTATATCAGCGCAAAAGCTAGATTGATCATCAATCAATACAAGATGCCTTTGCCAAAACAGAGGCATATTCAAGCAAGCTATTGTTGGCCATGAAATTGTTCACAGCCTGTGCAATGAACAACTAGAGAATGCGTTTTGTTTTAAGATAGATCTTCAAAAGGACTAAGTTAATTGAAAATCCTTCAATTAACTAAACTGATGTCTTTCTTTGGAGAAACCTTTAACAATTGCATACGAATGTGTTTCACCTCCCCTGGATTTTCTGTTATCATCAATGACTCATTTGGAGCTTCCAAAGGCAAGAATGGAACAGGACAAGACAACACGCTCTTTCCCTACTTATTTCTCATCGCTCTGGAGTGCTTTAGAAACCTCCTTACTAAAGAAACTAAGGGTCTGTTTGGGCACCAGGAGATGCCTCTCCAAGATGATTAGCGATCTCAGACGTTTGGCTCACAAAATTGCAGCAGAGATACATCTCGCTGAGAGAAGCGTCTCCTTATTTTGGGGCCAAAAATGAGACCACACCTCCTCAAAAAAAGGTGGAATATGAATCCCCAAAAGAGCCGCTTGCCAAGCTCTCTCTCTCTCTCACCTCTATTAATATTTTGTGTTTTTAATTTAGGGCATTTCTCTTTTATTGTTGATTTTTCTAGTTTAGGATTTTTTTTGGGAGGGGGGGAGGGAGCCGGGGCCAGGGGTGGGGTTGGTTTAGCTGGTTTGCTGTTGGTTTAGGGTTTTATTTCTAATTTGATTTTGGGTTTTTATAACTGATTTTAGCCCCTTCTCTTTTGCTCAGTTTGCTGATTTCTAGCAGGAACTCTATATTACTTGGGATAACATGTTCCCTTACACTGGTTAGCCAAGTAGTTAGGGTGCTTTGATGGAAGAGGCAAGTAATTATTTTCATAGATCATGAGTGTAGGTCTATCCTCCTCCTGGTGGTTAGTCTAGAAGTGTTACATTGAATACCTACAGTTTCCCCCTTTTCCGGGCACCCAGAAAGCACATTGATCATGTGATCCAAGACTTTGGGTGGCTAACACAACAGAATGGTTGGTCTTTAGAGCATCCTCCTCAGTTGTGGATCTGACGAACTTAGTAATGGAGACAAAATCCCAGCCAACAGGTTTGATCCCATTTTAGAGTCAGACTGTGTTGTACTCTGATGAGTCCATTTGGGCCAAAAAATATTTCGTTACATGATTAAGCACTAAGCTTATTTTCTCTTTGCAATTCATTTTTGCATTTATTTTTTTGTCAGTAAACATTATTCTTTCTTCATGTTTTTATCTGTTATCTATCAAATTTATTTTATTTATCAAAATAAAAATAAATAAAGGTCTCATTATTCTGAGATCTGGTTTCCTGTTCCAAACCTTATATCGAGAGCTTTCAGATTGGGACAGATGCCTGGGACCCTTTCCTAGCCAACATTGCTGACAGCAGACCCCGAAATATCCAATAGCTCCCATGAGGTGTCTGCTAGGGCAATGAGGCTGTAATCATCTAGTAACTTCCTTCTCCTTGAGATGCTCAATATTGCCATCTGCAGTTCATGAGACATCAAACAAGATGAGGTTGTGATTTTTAAGCCACAAATAAATTTAGAAGACGAGAAGCACATTCCAGATGTTTACTTGTTTACAAGAAACACAAATATATCACTTTATAAACCAAAATCATAGCGAGTTGCAAGATAGAAAGAGACTCCAGCAAACAATAAAAACACAGTTACATGACTCATCAAACGAACAAAACGCAAGGCTATGACTCCAAACACAAGCCCATACTCATCAAAGGAACAAAACACAGTTACAAGACAATCAGAAGTGCTTCTCGAAAATAAAATAATCATATATGCCATAATTGCACTGCAGTGACCAACAAAACTCCCATAAAGTAACTATTCAAACAGTTAAAACACAGTTACAAGTCCCATTAAAGGAGCAAATACAAGGCAATAACTCCTACTGCAAGGTACTCATCGAAGGAATAAACCACAGTTGCAAGACAATCAGAAGTGTTTCTCGAAAATAAAGGAACCATATATACGCAATGATTGCACTGCAGGGACAAACAAAACCCCACAAATATACGCAATGATTGCACGGCAGGGACAAACAAAACCCCACAAAGCAAGAACCTCATGAAGCATACATAACCTAGATCTTCAACAGATATAGAAAATCATTGGGAAGAATATTCTATTTTTCCCTCTTTTCTTTCTTTTTCTTTTTTCTGTTGTTTGGGTGGGTGTAAACTTGTACGTATGAGGGATAAACTTCAACTGTCCATTTCTATTTTTTTGGAGAGTAACGTCATCTCTCCATTTCTTTCACAGAATCTTGAGTACGTTGTCACGTTACTTGTTCCTCATATGTTGGTTTAAGGGCAGTCTGACACACGAAAACATGGTGTTTCTGCTCAAACTAAATTCCCACTCATGTGCCAACCTTACTATAAAAGTTTGAGGGCCTCTACATGTAATATATTTATTAAAGAAAGCGCGACTTCTTTTTCACAAAAAGTCCAAATTAGTCATTACCAAAAGATAAATGCCTTGTAGTGATAGTCCACTACCCACAAGTGAGATGAAATTAGGGCTACTGCTCAACTGTCTGTATGCCATAGGCATCTTTAACTTCCTGGTGGAGCAGTGTGGCCAGCTTTAAGTTTTCATAAAATGACTGGCAAGTAATCAAGGCACATGTTGGCTTCTTTTCTGGCTTCTCAATAGAAACTTACACTCTTTCATCAGCATTAAAGGTATTACCTTGTTGATCTCCCTGAAAAAGTACTACATATTGGCTTTGCCATCATGCTTCATTTTGTTTTCATATTGCCCAGATCTACACAGAAAAAAGATGAGAATTATCGGCAACATACACCATACCTGGCTTTTGTATTTCTACCACATAAAAAAGTGACTGGGCACAACGAGTCACAAATATGGTGCTTTCATTCACACAAGCAAATTTATACAGCTGGGTGCTTCCCAACCTGCAAATTGGCTCGTGAACAAAACCCCTATGAGGCTATAAAGCTCTAGTTGAAAAATATAAAATATTAAATCTACACTTATCAACAAGTATTTGATGGTGGAAGGGGAATGAAGGGAAGAAAGAAACAGAGGTGTGTGTGAGAGAGAGAGAGAGGAGAATGACATGACCCATTTTTTTGGAATCCACCATATGTTTATATTATTAAAGATTACACACGGTATCTTGGTGTGACTTTATAAATCACACATAACCCTATTGAATCAATTATTCCATTTATGTCCCTAACTTACAATTGTACATTGAATACATGACATATAGAATCAATTATTCTATTTCAGTCCCTACCTTACTGCTGTACTTTCGACACTTCCCCTCAATATGGAGCACAGACATCAATTATGCCCAGCTTGAGAACACTATTTTGCAGTCTGTCACAGACAACTATTTTGTTGAAGATATCTTCCAAATGATCTCTTGATTTTTCACATGAGTACAAATAATTCTGGCTGCAAGTTTTTCCCTTGTGAAAAGCTAATATACCTCAATATGCTTTGTTCTATCATGAAAAACAAGGTTCTTAACAATGTGAATAACTGCTTCATTGTCAAAATAAAGGGTCACAGGTAACTGAACTTTAACTCCCGGATCAGCCAAGATAGTTTCCACCCACATGACTTCACATGTTCCATGTGCTATAGCTCTATATTCAACTTCAACACTTGGTTTGGCCACATTTAGTTTTTTTACTCTTCCGTGAAACCAAAATTCCTATCAACAAGGTACAATAGCCTGTAATTGGCCTCTTATCAATCTGTGAACCAGCCCAATCTGCCTCTGTGTAGATTGCAACACCCATATGACCATGAGTAATAAACAACAACCCTCTACTAGTAGATGACTTTAGATACTTTAGGATATAGTAGACATCTAAATAAGGTTTTTGAGGGGCATGCATGAATACTAACTACATAAACCACATAAGATATATCTGGCTGCATAATTGTGAGACATGTAACGCCCAGTAACCTTTGCTATTGACAAGAATCCTTCAGTAACTCTCCCATCTGTTCATGAAGTCTATGATTGGTTCGCATAGGTGTATCCATTGATTTGGCACCCAACATTCCAGTTTGTTGTAACAGATTTAGCACATACTTCCACCGGGAAATAGTTATTCCCTTCGTTGATCTTAACATTTCAATATCCAGAAAATATCTCAGTGGACCCGAATCTTTTATTTCAAACACTTAGGTAACATTTAAGTTTTTTGATGAGTGCCAAGCTATCCCGTCACTAAAATATTATTTACAATATGACTAAAATATTATTTACAATATGGGTGTTATAATCCCAACATTATTCTCCTCACAAATAGTGTATGATCAACTTGACTCCTTCTAAATACAATTTTTACTAAGGCTTAATTGTATTTGTCAAAACCAAGCTCTCAATGATAGTTTAAGTCCATATATTGCCTTTTTCAATCTGCACACCCTTCCTATCTCCAATTGAAGTTGAAACCTAAAGGCATGGGCATACACTCTTCCTCATGAAGATCCCTACATAAAAAGGCATTTTTCACATCTAGCTGATGCAAGGACCAAGATTTTTTTGCAGCCAATAAGTGCATGATTCTAAACAGTATTTAACTTTGCCACAGGGGCAAAAAGCTCTTTGTAATCTGTACCATGAGTAAAACCTTTTGCAACCAACCTAGCATTGTATCCGTCAATCATGTCATCCGCCTCGTATTTCACTGTAAACACCCATTTGCATCCTAGCACCTTTCCTTTATGAAGGTTACGGATCTCCCAAGTATTGCTCTTTTCAAGAACTTGCCGTACCTCCCACATTACAGCCTTCAATTGAGGTTGTGATAGAGCCTTTGTTACATGGGATGGAATGCTAACGGTAGGCAAATGATGATAGAAAGCATGATAAGAAGGTGACACATCATTATATGTGATGATGCACAAAGTGCATCAAGTGGACAGGGTGGCATGTATCTTCCATGGGAGCAGCAGATTCCTCCTAACATGTGTGTATAATTTGAGGGATGTAAACCCTAGGAGGGCTACTACGAAGAACAATAAGGGCAAGAATTGCTTAGGATGATTTTCAAATTATTTTAATGGTTTTTTTTTTCTGGACCAGTTGGGGATTTTCATTTTATTTGCAGGGTCATTTATTTTAAAAGTCACTTAAGTTTAGGACTTTTGGGTTATTTCATTTATTCTATGGACATTTAATGTCTGATCATTAAGTAATAATATTTAAGAGGTGTGTGGGGCTATGGACAGCCATTCACGTGACTTTTCATAATGAAAAAGATAGAAAGCTTGGGCTTTTGGGAGCTCTAATTGTGCTTTAATAAGAAACCCTAGGCTCCTATTTTAATGCTTGTGCTTGGCCTGAAATTTGCTGATATTGTTGTTCTCTAAAAAGTTTCCCACATCAATTTCGTGTGGGAGCCCAAGTTTCTTCAACAACAAGACCAGAGAACTATAACCAAGTCTAGGGTGTTTTGTTGATTTTGGGCCATGTTTTGCTAATTTCATCCAAAAGTTTACTGATCTCAACCCAAGGTTTGCCAAATTTTGCCTATAACTTGTTGATTTCTGCTAGATAATATTGATTATCTAGGCTTGTGATTTCGGTGAACCCATAGCCGCGAGAAGGCACTAAGGAAAGGAAGCTCTCCTAGATATTGCCCATGACCCCAGAGAAGAGGCGATTGAAGACCTCAAAAGGCAAGTCCAGCAGCTTACACAGAAGTGTGCGGACATCACTCATGGGCAAGATGGGATTTATTTGCCCACGAAGAAGCCAAATTTAATCTCTTTCACCATCCTGCTCCTGGCGTGAAGTCAAGTGATACAGACAGCAATGGAAGGCCTAGACACCAGGGAGGCACCAATCTACGGTTTTCGACATGAAGGTTGATATTCCTGATTTTGACAGTAATCCTCAACCCAAGGGGTTTATAGATTGGTTAAATACTGTAAGAAGGGTTCTTGATTACAAGGAAGTTCTCAAAAATAAAAAAGTAAAAATTGTTACTATAAAATTGAAGAAGGGTGCCTTGGCATGGCAGGAAAAAACTTAGGTCTAGAAGGGAAAAAACGGCAAAGCCAAAAATTAATGCCAAGGAGATGATGAAAAAGAAATTAAAAGAAAAATACCTACATGAAAATCATCTACAACCCTTTATCATAAGATGAATAACCTTCGTCAAGGAGAAAAGAGTATAGAAGAGTACAACAATGAATTTCATCAGTTGATGGCTCGATGTGACGTGGTTGAAAAAGAGGAACAGTCCCTAGCTCATTAAGTAGGAGGGGCAAAGAACACCTATACAAGATGTGGTGGTCATATAATGTTACTGGACTTTAGATGAAGCTTACAACCTTGCAGCTAAAGTGGGCTGCAGCCTAGGCAGTACAACTGCCAGCATAAGTGAATGTAGAGAAGAGTGGGAATTTGGTACCTCGACAGACCTCACAGCCTGTTAGTTCATCCAAACATTAGGATATTGCGAGTGTTCGGGGCAGTTCTAGTAGCCTAAATAGCCCAAAAACCAACATTATTTAAGTGCTTTTAAGTATTTGGGAATCAGCCACGTCTCCTCTCAAGGCCCAAACAGAACATTTGTAAACCTTGCTGAGGAATTTCTTGAAGAGGACACCAAGCAATTAATTGCGAGAGACCTAGTTTATGATGAGCCACTAGAGAAAGAAGAGCTCGAAGTGAAATTATCACAGATTGCTTAAGAAGGGGGTGTTTGCATCAAATGATAAGGCCAAGAAGAGTTTTCAGTTGGTGCAATGTTAAGTTCAAAGGGGAGTCCTATTGCCTTCTTCAATGACACCCAGCACCGATATTCCACATATGATGTGGAGTTTTATGCTATTATTCAAGCCTCAAGACATTGGTACCAATATGTGATCCAAAGGGAGCTTCTTTTGTTCTTAGATCATGAAGCGCTGAAATATATTAGTGGGCAACATAAACTAAATCAATAACATGCTCCGTGGGTAGCCTATTTGCAGGAGTTTACTTTTGTCATTCAGCATAAGGCAGGGAATCAAAACAGAGTGGCAGACACCTTGAGTAGAAAATCGGCCTAGTCGGCTACCATGCCGGATGCTATTACTGTGTTAACTTCAAGGAGATATTCGTTTGGTGCCATGATAGAGTTAGTGGGGATTTTCAAATCTCTCTTTAAAGGATTATAGTTGCAAGTTCCCCTAGAGAGACCCTTGCAATAGAACTTCATGAAGGAGGTATTGGCGGACATTTTAGTTAAGATGAAGCCATAGCATTGGAGTCAAGTATTAGTTGCCAAAATTGAAGAGGGATATTATGCAGTTTGTCAAGAAAAAGTCGTACGTATCAGCTCATTTAGGGGCAACAATAAAATATATCACTCTCACACAAAGGGCAGCGGGCTAGGGCTTTATTCTCCACTTCCGATTCCCAATGCATCTTAGGAAAATGTTGGCATGGATTTCATGCTAGGACTTCCACGGTTCTCAAAAAGGTATGGATTCTATATTTGTGACTCATTTTATGGCTTGCAAGAAGACCTTGGATGCCACGCATGTTGCAAATTTATACTTCAGAAAGATAGTGAGTTTGCATAATGTTCTGAAAATGATAACTTCATATGAGGATACTAAGTTTCCCAGCCATTTTGGGGGAATTTTGTAGAAGAAATTGGATACTCGATTGTCATTCAGTAGTGCCTATCATGCACAGACAAATGGGCAGACTGAACTGGCAAATCTTGCAAATCTTCTCCGAAGTATTGTGAGGAAAAAGAAGAAACAGTGGGATCTAGCATTACCTCAAGCCAAGTTTGCCTATAACAGTGCTCATAGCAAGTCAACTGGTAAGATTTCGCTCGCCATGAGTTATGAAGTCAGTTATGACCCAGATCTATTATCAGATCGTCAGTAATAGAGCATGACAAAAGCATGACTCAAATCTAATCCAAGATACCCCTAAGATATCCCCTAAAAATCAGCTCAAACGGATGCTCGATGATGAGAAATAGGGAGAACTATTCTCAGACTATAGTACATCGCCTATCAAGCACACAAAAGATAGCAAAGTTACAAAAGAACAACCAGAAATTGGAACCTGATGGGCCCGAGACTTTCGAAAATAGTAGCACGAGGCAAAAAACCCATAACTTTAAAATTTAACATCAATCTGACGCCATTTGACCACATTTACTAAAGGTAATGTGTCATAGCAAACTATTGAAAAGTTAATTTCATTCAACTATTGTTTTTAGGTAGGAAATACAGCAAAATGGCCCATTTCGATGGTTTTCTAACTGTTGTAAACAGTCCAAACAATGCAAATAGCTTCCAACCATTGTCCCCACCAGGATTTTATATAGATGCCTTGAACCATGGATGGATTATTTAAAGTATGGGCCTTACATGGCTGAATTATCACCTTTTTGTCCCGTTATGATGCAAAAAGGGCAATTTTCTTGACATAAAAATGCCCAAAATATCTATATTTGTCCTTGAAAAACTTGGTTTAACCCATACCCATACAGGCACTTACTATCAAACAAATGATTGGACACCACCTAATTGTAGAGAGTCACGTAACAATTGTTTTGCAACAAATTTGAATAAAAGACTTCAAGCTTTGAAGGGATTTTGAGTCTTTTATGGATGAACATCAAAATATCAGCAACGTGCCACTTTCCATACATGTCTTCTTCTTTATTCTGTTACCCTAGAATTGTAGAGCTCGATCCTGCAATGATTTGCAGCAAGAGTCACCCAAAACTCCTAAAACCCGATGAGTTATTGGTCATTGAAGGTGTCCAAGCCAAAAGCTAGACATAGATAGGCCCCAAAATCACCTCCCATCTCTGAGTTGATCGCGGCTTGATATTTATGAAAAGAACAGTTGTGGAATCCCGATTCATTTCATCGAAAATCACCTCCCAGACGGTGAGAAATCACCGAAAAACCGAGCATAGATCATGAAACTTGAAGATTGCATGATGCTAAAAAATCTCAATTTCTTTCTAAAAATAAACCACATTCCAGCAAGAAAATGCCCACAAAATACACTGCATTGGAAAGCGCTCGACGTGTAGAACATATTTGAAGCCTCGACACTATCTCCATGGGGTTTGAGAAAGAAACCTCCACAGAGAGAGAACCTTAACCCAAACCCATTAACCACAATTCCCAACAAACCCTAACCTTAGATAGAAAACATCAAAATACCAAAACCACCCTTAGGCCATTAAATAGAGGAAACCAACCCACTTCCCTAAAGCCGTTGGAGAGATAGGGACTAGGGTACAACTCCCACTGAGAACATATAACTCGAAGGCTATTAGACATTTGGCCCAATATTGCTCTCCTTTTAAGAGACATTTTTGTACTTCTTCACCTCTCTTGAACACATTGGTTATGATTGAGAAGAAAAAATGACACTTGGTCACCTTGACTCAAGCCCCTAACAGATGGGATACATTCATGGGGACATCCATTTATGAGGAATGAGAAATGAACACTTGATATAGAACTAGTCATCCATGTTCCCCAGTCATAATCAAACAACATATTTGTCATAACTAGGTCCCACATATCCCAGTTAACATGGTCGTCTGCCTTTTCAAGGCCCAATTAATAGATCAATGTAGGCGGCTTCCAGACTTATGCCTTTTATCAGTTCACTTGTTAGCAATGATGGCTGCATCCAAGATTTGCATACCTTGTCCAAAAGTACCTTGGGGTGGAGAAACAACCTCGTTAAGCAGGCGAAACCCGGATGCAACAACCTTGGCTAAGACTTTTGTAGGAATCATTCAATAAGCTTATAGTCTGAAGTTTAAATTTCTTAAGCAACTTCAAGCTTGGGGTTTAGGGCCTTTGTAAATGATAACTCTTTGGTGTAATTTGGCAAACATCTCCATCACATCAGGATGAAGAGGGGTAAAGATCCCCATCACATCAGGCCCCAAAGACTCCCAAAAGTGGCAATTGGGAATACCTTAAGCCAGGGCTTTGTCTTGGCCAAGCTTTGTGATAGCTTTAAGTACTTCAAACTCCAAAAATGGCCACTCTAGCCATGCTTCATCACTGTTAGTGATTCTTCGGAACTGGTGGCTCCACCTCTTCTACCGAGAAAATCTTTCGGAAATAACTACTAAAGGTCATCATAAATTCTGTCCGTCTTTGATTTAGAGGAGTTGTCTCTGCTTCTACAATTTGCATCTCAATCTTCGTTGCCAATAAAGTATTTCTTGCTTAGTATTTTGTATATTGGCTTGGCAATGGTTCTCTTGGTCCTCTCTAACGACTCTTGAATGTTGGTTTCATGATGAAACCAACAGATCTATATCCTCAATGTTAAGCATCAAAGCTTCATTCTTTATATCGACTTCACCAAAGTATTCATGGTCATTCTTTCAGCAACTGTAGTTTTCTAGAAAGCCAAAAATCAGCACATCTTCAACCGCAAAAGACAACCACCATTGGGGGATCAATTGATGAAAACATTTGTCCTCCAGCCACATCGTTTCTAAACCGAAAAGATCAAGGTCCATTGAAGACCGGTTCAGAGTCTAGGATGACTGCGGCATTGTCTGATAAAGTTTTGCGCAAGGTTCTAGTGTGAACGCTTTGGAAAGCAGCCTCCCAATCCAGGCTGAACATAAGTGGATCGAGCTTCATTAAGGTGTGGTTGACGAGGTAATTTGACCAAGTGGAAGAGGCCCTATTGAGTTAGAGGTGTATGAGGTTATGCTTAGACACATGGGAAGAGAAGCCTATCAGCTAGATGTAAGCCACCATTATTATATTCAAAATACCAACTTATGACATTGATGTCACCACATACACACCACAAATTTTTTTTTTTTGATAATGTTAACATTTGTATTGCTGAGAAAGGGAATTACAGTATATTCTCTCTCCAGGAGAATCCTCTAGACAACCCGGTAAAAAGAAGATCGAAAACCCATGTACAGTAATAGGATTTCCCCCATAAGTGCGGTTTACAAAAGAGGCTAGGTTAGGGCTTTATAAAATTGCCCCCCCCCCCCCCCCCACCCTACCTTCAGATGTACAATGACAAGGAAAAATAAAAGGGCCCAAAAAATTAAAAAGGGGCTTCACTGGTTGAAAGCAAAAAAGAAGGTGGACCCAGTTTGAACTGCCTCACCCTGTCTTCTAACACCCTCCTTCGCCAACCAATCCTCGAAGTCGTTGGACATCCGCTAGGTATGCTGCCATGAGAAGTACATAGCCCTGCAAATTTATTGAACCTCGTTAAAAACTTGGATCAAGTACCATGGAGGATCACATGTCCTACTAGCCCATGAGATGACATTCTTGGCATCACCTTCCACTATCAAGCTAGAGCCCTAAGAGGAGTTGAATTTTTTTAGAGCAAGGAGGAGGGCTAAGGCTTCCGCATCGTGAGAGTCCTTGATGCCGAGGTAATCGGAGAAGGTGATGAGAATATTGCCTTCAAAGTCTCTTAAAACCCCTCCTGACCCTGCTGGGCCAGAGTTCCTCAAGGAGCACCCATCGTTCGGTGGTAACCAGAGACTTGGCCTAGCTGCCCCTGCTGGTTGGTGATGAAGGATATTTCCCCATTGGGAAAGGAAGAAGGATCTTGGAATTCCAGCTAAGAACTTCATGTTGGATGCCCAAAAGGTCACCACGGTGGTTACCTTTTGAAAAATGGCCGGAATTGAAAGCTTAGTCCCTCGAAAAAATCTGGAGTTTCTTTCCATCCATACTAGCCAAATGGTAGCAGCTAAGGTCGCTTTCCACAGGATTCTACCTGCCTTTGGCCAGCTTGATTCAAAATTGATGGTAAGGAGGCCTTTTACTGAGGGTGGGGTAACCCATTGTAAGCCAAAAAGTTGTACCCTGCCCCATAAGTCTGAAGAGAAGGCACAAAGATGGAACAAATGGGAGTTTGTTTCCTCCTCACATTCACACAAAACACACTTATTCAGAATGGGCACCCCTCTTCTTTGTACTTGATCAACTGAGAGAGCTTTTTGTGAGAAGGCGAGCCAGTTGAAGGCCTGTACTTTGGGTGGTGCAATAGTGGACCAAATTCTAGAGAAGTGTTCGGATGGGGAGGGGAAGGAGGAAAAGTTTTTGTAGAGTGAAGCCACAGAGAATTTGCCCGAGGGAGTTAAGGTCCAAATGATATCATCTCTTCCTTGAGAAATGAAGAAGAGAGAGTGCAAGGAGTTCAATAGTCGCTGGAAATCTGCCGTCTCGACTTCGTTTAGGCTCCTTCTAAAGGAAGGATTCCAAACTCTGCAGCCTCCCAAGGTGCTAAGTTCCTGGGCCACAGAAGAATCTTGGTTTTGTGCGAGAGAGAAGGGAGTTGGGAAGGCCTCACGAAGAGGGGAAGTCCCTAGCCATATATCTTGCCAAAATTTAACTCTCGACCTTTCTCTCAGGTGGAACCTAATGTGTATCTTGAAACAGGACAGGACTGTTAAAAGCGACTTCCAGGCCCTTGAGGTATTATGGACTTGGGCTCTTCCCGGGAGCCAATTTTCTGATGTAATCTTATACTTGAGTTTTAAGACCTGCGCCCAAAGGGCATTTGGCTGAGTGACTAAGCGCCACCACCATTTCCCAAGCAAGGCTGCATTGTGATTGCGCAGTACCTTTATCCCAAGACCTCCCTGTACTTTTGGTTGGCAAACCTTGTTCCAAGCAACAAAGTGGTATCTCCTCTTGTCTTCTTGCCCAGACCAAAGGGAATTCCTCATGAGTTGATTCAGGCGGTTCACCACATGAGCAGGCATATGGTAAAGGGACATGAGGTAGATTGGGGAGTTTGCTATGGTAGCTTTTATCAAGGTAGTTCTTCCTGCAAAGAAAAGGTATCTACCCTTCCACCCGGCCAATCGTTGATTGATCTTGTCCAGTACTGGGGACCAAAGCTACTTTCTTGGCTTACCAACACCCAAGGAAAGGCCCAGGTACGTTGTAGGCAGGTTTTGGACTTTACATTCCCAATCTGAAATGAGATCCCGAATCTCACCAAGTGACAAAGCCACCCCCAACATACAAGATTTTCGACATTAATCTTGAACCCAATAGCTAATTGGAAACATCTGAGGAAAGTTTTTAGATTTTTTGCCTCAGCAACAGTAGCTTCCAGGAAGACTAAAGTGTCGTCCGCGTACTGTAGGTGAGTGATAGTGGGCCCTTGTCTACTAGTTTTGAAACCTATAATAAGGCCTGCTTGGTAGACTCGAGCAATGGAATGGCTAAAGACTTCAGCAGCTATGTCAAAAAGGAAGGGAGAAAGGAGGTCTCCTTGTTTGAGATCCCTAGAAGAGGGGAAGTAGCCTAGAGGGGTTCCATTGATGAAGATGGAGAAGTGAGGGTACGAATAGCAACCCCTCATCCATTTCCTCCATCTCTCCCTAAAACCCATTCTGGCCATAGTCGCATCAAAGACTGACCAATCCACATGATCATATGCCTTCTTCTAGTCAATTTTGAAGATGAGACCTGGTTGTTTGGAAATGTGTCTCGAATGGACACATTCGTGGGCCACAAGGGCCCCATCCAGAATTTGTCTACCTTTGATAAAGGCAGATTGTGAGTTAGAGATGATGGAAGGAAAAACATGTTGCCGTCCAAACGCTAAAACCATTGCCAGGATCTTGTAGGAAGAGTTGAGGGGACTAATACGCCGAAAGTCTTTAATTTCCTAAACTCCTTCTTTTTTGGGCACCAAGGCTAGGAAAGTGGCATTCATGGCTGTATTTAAAATGCCCCTATGGAAGAAATCCTCAAAAAATTTGACTAAGTCATGGCTGACTACGTCCCAATACTCCTTGAAGGGGGCAATCGAGAAGCCATCAGGCCCAGGGGCCTTGTCACTTGCTAGAGCTTTGACCGCTTTAAGAATCTTAGGTTCAGAAAAAGGTCGCTCTAGCCAAGCTGCTTGGCCTTCATTGAGTGAAAGGAAGTCTAAGGTCGAGAATTTGAGTCTGGGTTCGGGGGGAGCTGAGTATAAGTTCTGAAATAACTGTAGGATGGCTTGTTGAATATCACCAGCTTGGGTAAGGTAAGTATTGTTGACTTTTATTATCATGATAGCGTTGTATCTGCGATGGCAATTGGCTATCTGATGAAAAAAGCCAGTGTTATGATCCCCTGCTTTCAACCACGAAACTCTGGATCTCTGGAACCAAAAGATTTCTTCTTTTTTTAGGGTGGCAAGATACTCCATCTTAGTCTTAGACCTAAGATCTTGTTCTGAGACGTCTAAGGGTCTAGTCTCTTCAATATCATCAAGGTTGTTGATGGTTTCCAGTAGGGAGGACTATACTTGCGCGAAGTTCTCAGAAATGGTTTTGCTCCAAGATTTGAGAGCTCCTTTGAGAAGCTGAATTTTCCTTTGGAGGATAAATCCCGCTCTCCCCTAGACCTGAGAATCGAAGGAAGTCCACCAGGATTTAACAAGGGCTGGGAGGTCCTTCTCTAGGAGCCAATGCAGTTCGAATCTGAAAGGACGGGTGCCCCTATTTACAGGATTCGTGTCAAGAAGGATGGGACAGTGGTTCGAAGTAGGTTTAGGTAGGGCCAAAGATAGCGATCTAGGGAAATGTTCCTCCCAATTTGCTGAAATCAAGAACCTATCAAGAACCTATTAAGTTGTGGTTGGACCATGTGTATTTGCAGCCTTGAAGAGGGATATCTATCAACTGATTACGATTAATAAAATCTAAGAAATCCCTCATTTCTTGGGTGATTAAAGACGAGGAGTTCCTCTCGTGGGACCAGCGGACCACATTAAAATCTCCCCCAACACACCAAATGGGATGTGGAAAGGAGGCAATGTGATCCAACTCAGCCCACGATCTTTGTCTGATGGTGTTTGAGTTCGGGCCATAGACAAGCGTAAATTTCCAGGGGATTCCATTTGATTATTAGAAAGGAGGAGAGTCATAGAAAATTCCCAACGAAATGTTAAATGAGAGAAAGGTCTGATGGATGCCAAATCACCCATATTCCTCCTGAGGCTCCAATAGAAGGCAGAGAGACCCATTGGCAAGGTCTCCTGCCCCAGACCCGACGAACAAGCTTTAGGTCAGGGTCTAGAAGGGCAAGAATAGTTGTGGAGAGTTTCAGGGTTAAGGCTTTGACGGCGTCTTTCTTAGAGTCCTGACCAAGGCCTCTGATAGTCCAAATTAGTCGTTTCATTTGTGATAGGTGATAGCAAGGGAGGATGACAGTTTGGGGGACCTCCTCGGGCGACCAAGAATGGATGGGGAAGGGCTGAAATCAGTTACTTTCCCTGGGAAGGAAAAGGAAGAAAAGAAGTTGCTTAACTCTCTTTGTCCTTTGATTCTCACCTACATTTTGCTTTCTGCGTCAGCCGTGATGAACCTGTGCTGGTCCTTCAGGTCCATTGTACTCAAAACCCATTATCATGTACATTGTTCTCATCCTATCTTCCTCTCGGTTAGACCTGTCTTCTAAATTTTCTTCTGCGTCCTCGGCACCCTGGGACCAAGGTTCAACAAGATTTTCAGAGGAAGAGTTGAAGGGCTGGGCCGACGGGTAAAGGTCAGAGGGTAGGGTTGGAAGAGGAGGGGAGCTAGAGCTAGTATGAGCGGGAGGAGAGAAGGTCAGCACAGGGTCAATGTCGTGAGCGGAAGGATGGAGAGGTTGACCAGAGGAACTATTCGGAATGGGGTATAGTGGAGAGTTATCAACCGGAGTGTTTTCCAAGTCCTGAACATTAGGAGTAGTAGGGTTAGCCGAGATAGGGGAAGGCATAATCAGTAGGAAGGAGAAGGCAGGAATATAGGTCAGGAATTGGTAAGTCTGGATGGAGGTGTAGGAGGACAGAGGGTAAGGGGAGTTTGGGGGCCACACATAGTGGATGATCTGGGTTCTTTGGATATGAACAAGGGGAGGGGTAAAGGAAATGTGGGGGGCCAGGATGTCTGCGACTGAAGCAAGATCAAGAGGGGAAGGGTCCAGCGATTGGGCAATGACGATGCCAACTGGGAAGAGATCGTTGTCCATCTTCTGTGCGGGGGAAGGTCTGGAGCCCACGGGAGAGAGGGAGTCAAGGTTTAGCAGATAGAAAGAAAGAGAGAGGAAGGTAGAGTGAAGATGAGGACCAACCCACCAGGTAGCAAATTGAGGCGAAACAAGGCTAGATTCGACGTGCTGCACCACCCCAGAATCAATGGATGAGATGGAGGTATGAAGGGAGACAGACCCAGATTCAGGGTGAGGTGGTTGAGAGGAGGGATATATAAGGGAGGAGATTGGTGGAGTAACAGAGCCTCTTGATGAATGCTCCGTAGGAGGTACGTCAATACTATTCGACGGGGCCTTCTCGAACAAAGGCTGGATGATGGCCAACTGGCTGGGATCAAGCGACAGAGGACCATTGCAATAACATCGGGTAGCAGGCCCTTCTTTGGGGGATGAGAGAGGGGTAGAGCAAGGGATGGCGGGTCGGGCTGAGGCTCGTCACCAAGGGGGAAAGGACATGGGGTAGGTGAGGGGTCAGAGTTGTCGGAAGGTGACACCTGGGGGAGAGAGGGTGAGGAGGCAGCCTGAAGCAGGGACAGGGGATGGCCTCGGGTTGCTCCCTCTGCTGCGAAGAGCTATCTGATGCCACACGAGAGGAGGCAGTCAGCTGAGGCGGCCGCGTGGTTTCCAAGGCATGCAACATATGTGAGGGGGTAGGTGGAGGAGTGGGGCACGTGGTAGCCACAAGAGAGGAGAGAGAGGCAAAGTGAGAAGGGGAGATGAGGGGAATGGGTAGGATGGGTCGGGTAGAAGGGACGACCCGGAGACTTGCGAAGCAAAAGAGGGGGAAGGGGGGACGATGGGCCAGGTCGATCGCCTAACCCTGAACAGTTTTGAAGCATGTTGTCCACGATTACCTCTTTCCCCAAGCATCGATTCAAGTCGGCGACAACACTCGCGTCTTCCAAAGGACTCGGAGACACTATCTAGTCCATCACCGATTCCTGAGAGGTAAGCGAGTCAAACTGAGTTTGGCCTTCCTGTGAATCCCTTACCAGGATCGAAGAGGATTTCCTAGCCGTTTTCTGAGTAGGATTCGACCGGCGAGGGCGCCAAGTTTGTTGATGCAGCAGTTCTGGGGGTCTCCGACGAGGTCTCAAACGTTTGTGTTTCTTCTTTGTCACCACCACCCACTGCTGAGAAGAGGTAGCCAGAAGAGAATCCCCGATAGGTTGGTGACGGAAATTGAGGGAGGGAGGCGAAGCAGAGGACCATGAGATCGAAATAGGGTAGAAGAGTTCGTTGACATCCAGCCAAAGCGTGCTCGGAATCTGTGGTGTCGAGGACCTCGACCAAGAGGCGAATGGAGCCCAAAGGCAAGGACTCCAGCAAGATCCAGTGGATGGAAACTAGGTTACCATAGGATGCCGCCAGTCTCTTAAAGGTTTCTAGAAACCAAACATGCAACGGGATATGATGAAGGGTAAGCCATACCCTTTGCTTCCTGTAGGAACTTTCTTTAGGAGACCAATGGCGCAAGGAGCAGGGAACACCTTTGAAGGAAGGGTTAGGTTCTTTGAGTAAGGGGTGGTTAGCCTGTTCCTAAGAGGGGAAGGAGAGTAGTCTCCATTAGAGATAGGGCTCCCCCCAAAGGGTTCTGGCCCACTTCTCGACCCCTGTTGAGTCATCTCGCCCCAGGTGAAAACTCCCGACCAAGGATGCTGAAAGTTTCCTGACTAGTCTATCTGTCTCTTCTGGGATTGTGGTAATACAATAAGGTAAAAAAGGGGAAATCTGAGGAAACGCGGTAGGGGTGGAAGACTCCTGATGCTTCTTCTCCAGTAGTATAGGAGGGGGGAAAGATGCAACTCGAGCATAGGACTGAGAGATGGACAGAAATGGAGGCGGAAGTCTCTTCTGGTGGGAGGTGCGAAGATGGGTTATTGGGTATAACGCGTAAATTTCATTTCAGGAGAAATGGGGAAGACGGTGGCGACGAGGAAGACGTTGGCGACATCGACCTTCCGCCATTTGAAAACGACCTTCTGCCATTTGAAACAATTCAAAGCTTTTCTTTTATATTTTGTGGGGGGGGTGTGGGGTGTGTGGGGTGAGTCATCAGTACATGTCTAATTCTTGATTAATTGCAATGGAGGTCCACTTGAAGTCATTCGAGGGTTGAGCATAAATGTTACATGGAAATTAGACACTGGACAAGATTAGGTTTGGAAAAAATATAATGTGGTTTAAAAAACGGATCTGTGCCCCGGATCGAGCACCCCAAAAACCCATCCGAATAGGTGAATCGACGATTCGGATCGGGAATCGACCGAATCGATCAGATTCGGCTTGAAAAAATCCAAAAACGAATATTAAAAAATATATTAAAATCATTATAAATGTTATTTTTTAGAAATCCAATAAGAAATGGGGGTACTCCATTAAAAACTTTCATTCTTTTTTGCGAATATTGAGATATTCTTTCTTTGTATGAACTACTGTTAACCATTAAATTTACATCACACAAAAGGAGAAGCATAAAAGTATCATGGATGTAGTATATTGTCATACATGGACTACAATAAAGCATACAATTCGTAAAATATGACCTAATACCAAAATGAAAGACGATGTCGTTCTTCATCTTGGTCACACTGGTGCCATCGATTGAATTCGCGTGACAATTCATTGAATCGATCTAGAAACGAATCATCCAAATTAGTGGGCACCTGACTATACCTAACTCCCTGAGTGTTAGTGTTTTGTTGCGCTCATAATCCAAAATCCCCGAAGCTTGTCCATGATTCATGCTCACCTTATTTTAATGTTATGACATTAAATATGTATATCCGAAAAAATTAAGTTATCAAAATCGCCACTTTGTGGCCCAAATAGCTACGAAGAGAGAGAGAGAGATAAGGAGACGGATGCTAACGGGGGGAGAGAGAGGGAGAGGATAAACTAGGTAAAAAAAAAAAAAGATCGATCGATCTGCCTATAAATTACTACAAAGAGACGGAGAGTAATCTCTTTAGTGTATCTGGTTTTGAAGGCAGGGCTTCTGTTACGGCCATTTTTATCAGTTTTTCCAGCTTTTGTTTGGGTTGGGTTTTTGGGAGATTTGGTTTTGGGTGGTGGAGTTTGTAATGTAGGGGAATGTTAATTTTATACAGAGAGAAAGGGGTCCAAAAGGTTATGTGAGTCTTGTTAAAGAGAGAGAAAGATAGGAGTAGATAGAGGGCGGGGAAAAGAGTGTTGACTGCAATGTAAAATAGAGGTAGAGAGATATGAGTATTGATGAGAGAGAGATCTAAATATTGAAGAGAGAGATGGGTGTACTGAGGAAGATGAATATTGAAGAGAGAAAGAGAGATGGGAGTTTGGAGACTGGAGTGTACTGACGGTTGATGAGAGAGACAAAGGGGTATGGAAGGGCATCGAAGCTATTGATTTTTATTTATAGATGAGAGATGATTGTTGTGTGCCATGAAGACTTGGGATAATTATCCCACATTGGGAAATCTAAAAGCGTGAAGCTCTATAAAAGGAAAAAGCCCTCATAATCAGTACACGTGTTTACGGATGGAGGCCACTGAATGCTCGGGGTCCATTTGTATAAAAAACTCTTTTAGAGATGGCATCAGAACAGTACGGACATGTGAGGTGTCCGAACCATGTTGTCATAATAGCGATTCATTTCCGAATCATAACATCATCATGATGATTCACTGTAGAAAAATGCAAGATCCTGTTTTATTAGTGTATCCGGGATGGCCTGAACGATACCCGATCCGAATCGCCCGATTCTGGATTGGGTCGACGATTTTTTAAACATTGATCCAAATGCCACCATAGGAACTGCACTGTATGCCACTAGTGCACACCAGGCGAGCAATCTACCCAACAAATAATCCATGCTGGTATGAGTCTTAAAATTTCTCTGACACCCTTACAGTACCCAAACAGAAGAATCCATGTAACCTAGATTGAAGTTATCAAACCATCAATTACATTGATTCCAAAAAGCTCATGTTAAGCACTTTTATGTGAATTATTTTTTACCACCCTATCTATTGTATCAAGATATGGGATTGATATAAATCAATCCACATGCAACTGAGATGATAATGCAACATGTATGCAAAGAAAAAAGGAAACTATTATTCAGTTCCTCTTTATGGAAGAAGAGTTAAAGAAAGGGGGAATGTGACTAAAAGAGATTTAATAAGAGCCGATATGTGACAGATTTTATTTAAGAGTATAGAAGAGAAATTGATTGTTGAAATTTAAATCACTTATATAGTTGGATATCTAGGAGAGAGAGAGGGAGGGGGGAGAGAGAGATGGGAGGATTTTTGGGAAGAAAAGAAAGAAATTTATTATTTTTTTATTCGAAGAAGATATACCAAGGCAAGAACTCATGAGGGTAATTCAAATTTTTGTTCGTTTCCTTGTAAAGAATTAATGGTTGCTATTAAATAGAATTGCAAACAATACAGGGTGGTCTCCACCAACTAAGAAACACATATGGTAATTGAAGAGCACTAGGAATTTCCTTTAAGATTTGTTTTTCCTTTAAATAGTTGATGTCCATAGAGCTAATTATCCAGCTCCTTCAAACACCACGTTTAGTGTCCATCTAGACCACACTATACCATCTATATGGGAATCATGCAGGAATAATAGAGGGCTGAGGCTGTCATTAGTGCCTGAAAATTGTGGATAACAAGTGGATTAAATGGTAGTAGTTACTATAGAGTCCTTTAGGGAAAAAAAATAGTTGATTTCCATGGAGCTAATTATTAAATTCTTTCAAGCACAAGGTTAACAGTCCAGCTCTACCACATTAATCTATGCTATGCAGGGCCATAACAGAAAAATCCAAGTGAAAAAGCCAAAGATAAACCTTAATAGCTTCCAACAATGTTACACCTACCAGGTACCACCACTACTGCAGCATCTAGGATGGATATCAAACATTGGCAATGAAAACATACCATGATGACTCACTTCTTAAGAAACTTAGTCATCATCAATATAACAAGACACACAATTCAATGGTTACTGACTCTCAAAGCGATGCTATTAACTTCACATTCTAGCCCATAAAAGAGCCCAATTATACTTAGAATTAGAATGAGAAAAGCACATATGATTGACAATACAAATGGCACTTAACACTCTTTTCTCGTCAAAAACATAAAAGCACCCCAATTAAAAATTATCAAAAACAATAAATTATCCATGAATGTCAAATTTGATTGGGATCCAGAACAATCAATGCCTCCAGCCCTAGACAACACATAAAATCACCTCATACAATAAAAATTAATTAGTAGAAAACAACTGAAATGCATCTAAGTCCTAGCAAACCCGGCACTAGAGATAACTGGTAGCAGGCACCTACATAAAAGGATTCAAGCACAAACAAATGGATTGATCATAAAAATAACCAATGAGTTCATCATTAAACAATTCAAGTCAAAATACAAGTCCTTGGTACAGAATGCGCTCTTAACATCTCATTTCGTGACTACTCAAACATGGACAGATTATCCCTGGAAGAGTCTACACGACCCATCTCGGATCAAAAAGAGCATAGAGCAGAGATGCTGATTATATTGACATCACAATTCTGTTAGAACTGAAAACACATCATTTTTATAAAAAAAAACAAGCATTTAGGTTCCAACATCAGTGTGATTGGTAACGGCAGTCAGGTCCTGAATTTGTATCATTGCCCCATGGGCATAAAAGAGGACAACGAGAACACAACCAGCATAGAAGAATACATAGAGTGTTCAGGTTCCAAGGTTTCTTTTCTGTTTGGGGGCATTTCATGGAACCTCCTCTACCATCATTGTCACCAATCTATCATATCCTCACCACGCATAAGTTCATCATAAAGAAAAAACAGAAATGGAACCTCCTCAACCATCATTGTCACCAATCTATCATATCCTCACCACGCATAAGTTCATCATCTATGAATCAGGTCATCACACACAAGTTTTGATAAAACAGGATGTTCCTAACAAAAGAAACATCTGATATGAGAAAAACAAAGAGGGAAACACAAAAAGTTACAATCAAAATGTAGTCAAGAATCCGAAAGAATGAAAGGAGAGAAAATAAAAAGAAAGCTCACCGCCAAGCGACGTGGAATCAGGGAAGAAAGAATTAAATGGAGTGGAGGTCAATGTTTGTATAGAGGGAGATGGTCTTTGTGAGGTGGAGTTGAGATGGAATTTTTGCAAGGAATTGACACCTGCTTCTGCTCTCTCCCCTTCAAATTCCCTCCTTCCATGACTGGAATACAGGGCTTGCCCTTCCTTTTTCTGTTACCATTGTATGCAAACCCAATTGTGCTCATCTCCATCCTCACAAGTCAGAATAAAATAGAGAAGAAGAAATATGCATCAGCGACTACAATCAGGCCCCGTTGGATGCCGGCTAGGCCCTAATGCTGCATTTCAAGTGGACAATTGTCATTTTATTTTTAAAATAATATTTTCATCTTTGTTTAAAGCTTCAAAATAGTGTAGATGGACAAATATATGAAAATCTTGAAAATTGACTATCAAAAATGCTTTACAAAATATATTATTTTCAAAACTTGAAATCTATTTTTTTCTCATGTCTAGTTTCGAGATGATCAATTTGATGATACTTGGGCATCAAAACAACCTCTTCTACTAAAATTTTTGAGAGAGGCACAAATTTGATTGTTTAAAGACTCCTCTCACGATAAACCTTTCCCTTATCTATCTATCTATCCATCTATTTATCAACTATATCTTAAACCAGAAGAGAACCTGCACTATTTTTATGATATTGTCATCTCCCTCTTAGTTTTTGTTTTTTGTTTTTTTTTAATTAGTAGTTATGAATATCATAAAGATACCTTTTCACCAAAACATATGTCATTTCTTCCCCATCCTTTTTTTCGGGAGATTAGTAGCTATGGATATCACAAAGATACTTTTCCACCAAAAGATACGTCATTTTCTCCCCATCCTTAAAAATAGAAAACTACACCGTTATCTCCCTCTTTCTTAAGAGGACTTGCCCTATTTTTATGGAATGGGTCACCTCCCTCTTTTTTTGCAAAATATTACAAAGATACCTTTCCACCAAAAGATATGTCATTTATAAACATCTCATAACTACCGTTAATATTATAAAACGTATGATATTGATATTTTCAAGTCTCCTTCATTTCCTCTCTTTCCTCATTCTCTCTACTCCATTTTATCCATTTTACTTTATACCTGGCAATTCTCTTCTTTGTTAAATCATCATACTCTCCTTCTACTCTCACTACATCACACAATCTCTGAAACTTTCACTACATCGCACAATATCTGAAAAATCGATGAAGAGAAAAAACAAGTAAACCTAAAAGTAGGCTTTTATCCCACTTTGCTTGATTCAACACTAGTGGTTTTTGTGTCCCCTTAGGAAATTTATGATATTTATTTTTCTATTTTGTAAAGTTTACAATATTATACCTGAAATTTGAAATTCACAACATCGCACAATATTTAAAAATCCTGGAAGTCAACTCATTGCATCGAAAAATGGAAAATCGTGGAATTCAACTCTCACTGCATTGAAAAAACAAATTGGAAAAAATTATGCATTTATCCCTTTCCTTCTTTGTGATGCTTTTACTCTGAAGTTCACATTTTTACAGTATTAATCATGCAAACCCATGGTCCTCATGAATATATAAGATGATATATATTATCTAAATTTTACCATTGACAAGTAGAGGTGGATTGGGAGGAGAGATAGAAGAAAGAAGTTTGAGAGAGAGAGAGAAGGATTTTATGGGTTTAGAAAGGGAGAGAGAGGGACGGGAGAAAGAAGTTAGAGAAAGTGGGCATGCGAACATGCAGTGGGCCATGTACTGTTGAGGCGAACCAATGCCATCAAAGACCGACAATCTCCTTTTTTAGTATTTGATAGGGAAGGGGATTTGATCAATAAAATGTGGATAAGGCTTCTGGTATGAAACACTTTCCTGTGTTTTGACGCCTGTAAGTCCTGGATGCTTTTATTGATCATCTGTGTGCGTCCTCTTGTGTGAACATCGATGGCGTAGCTTGGGAAGCTACGTTGGGCTGGTCCTCAAGAGAGACAGGGGTATTTGGATGCCTCGAGGCCTAGACAAGAGGGGAAAGTTGAGGTCTTTCCTCTTCTCCACATGGCAGCTCAAGAGGAGAGTTCACCTCCTGATGGGAAGACACCATAGGACAGACGTCTTTCAGCCCTTTGAGTTTGTCAAGAATGTTGTTTACTACATTCTCATAGCAAGCCATTGGGTTTTTAGGGTCTTCCCCGTCATGGCTCACCACCATTACCTCAACTTGCTCACCAGAGTCGGGTAATTCAGCGGGCACTGTGACCCTGGTCCTCTTTGTACCTCGATCAGACATCCCTACAAGCAAAGGCTGGAATTGCCCCGCTTAATCCTGAGATTGCTTTAAGGTGCGCGTGAGTGTTGTACGTCATTTTTTACATACTTACATCTCCCAAGTGAACAAGGAGAGAGCCGGCAACAGCCTGGTCCTCTGGGTACACAAGACACCGGCAAGCCGAAGTTGTGCCTAAAATAAAGCCTCAAATCCAGTGAAGCACAGCTCAACATCCAAGCATCGAATGAACGTGGGGACGAGTTCAATGCAACCGCCTCGCAAAGAGCTGCAGACTGGTATGACTCTTGCATTTAATCCAAGGGCCGATGAATGCAAGTCCCCAAGTCATAGAATAAGTAAATATGCTCGGTTGCCGAAATCCCTCTTTCCGGTGACCTCCCAAATTAGGCCAAAAAGTAAACCAGAACAAAATCAGCCCAAACTTAGTGCAAAATGACTGCGACTATCTCCTCTCTCATTTGCAAGCAGAGCCAGGAGCTAGAACATCGTGAGTTAAATTGCATTGGCAAACAAAGTTCACAAATTTGGCTGGACTTCCACCCCGTGGGAAAAGGCCACCACAGCACGACTAAAGGGCATCAAAATGCTCAGAGTCGCAAGGACATTGAAGATATGCTTACGAATCATCTGAACCATCACCACAAGTTGCAGAAAAAGCTTCCAAGATCTGGCCATGGCAAAACAACCTACATGCAGGGACGGCTTCGACATTAACCGAAAAGATCTCAGGAACATTTTGGTCATTGCGCCTAATTTCGAGATTTATTTCCAATTTCCTAAATTGTAATTAAGTTTTGTTTTTAAGCATTCACCCATTTTTTAAGCATTCACCCATGGGATTGATCTTTTCAGGTCTGCAAGCGGAATGGGGGCCAATAGGTGGGGGACATCCTGTTATGCAGGATGAGAGATGGTAGAGGTAAGATGGGAGATGAGAGGTGGTGTGGTGGATTTACTTAGGAAAGGAGGGGGGTCAGAACCTGCATTGATTGTGGGAAAGTAGAGCCCTAGGGGAGAGTACATGTGGATGAGAGGGAGGTGGTGATGAGTTCGGTGACAGGGGATTGACATGACATTGGAGATGGCTAGAGGGTGCCTCCCACAGTAGCACGCGCAACTCTTTACTCAAGAGAGGTGGGGAAGGGTGAGTTAGTTGACAAGTGACAACCAAAGAAATAGGTCGAATGGAAACATGAGAGGACAAGGTTGGGGGAACAGGTGTCACAATCCCATGAAACTGCAGCCTTTGATTGTATCGAGGAGATGTGGTGGAATATCACATGATGGGCGAAGGGAGGACGATTGTGGGTTATCAGATGGGATTAGGGGAGCCAGTTGTCTCATGTATTGGTTGTAGGGAAGATCGATAGGTCCAGGATGGCAAGTTGATCATCCCTCTACATGAACTAGCAGGCTTTTTAGCACACATGATGATGGTAGTCTTGAAGTGGAGGTGTTGGGGGAGAGCTCACTAGGGCATGTGTCAGCGCTACACAAAAGAGATTAGGGGGCGTCAATGTTGAGATGCATTCGCATCTAGAATCTAAACTGAGGTGGTACGAACATGAGGACCCCCAAGATTTACCATTCGATAGTTACAAGAGCTCTCCTTGGTGTCTGTGGATTACAGCAGTCCACCCTTCATGGACTTCTGTTGTCTGTTCTAAATGGACCTTACCATAGTCCCTCTTCAACTTTACACCATGGTTCTGCCCATGGCTGCCAAGAGTATATCATGTAGAATGCGAGGCTATCATCATCTTTGTCCTAGCTTTATCCCAACTATTTTGGGATCAGCTAGTATACCAAGCAATATGAACCCAAAAAAAGTGGCCTTTATGGCAAGCCATGACTTGGAAGGTATGAGCAGGGGATCTACGACTTCAATGAGCAACTGAATGGTGTCCAATGGGAGAAATTTAAAAGACTTCCAATGGACCGCAAAGAAATTGCCATAGGTCTCACCAATTTGTCTAGAAGTATTGTTATGCCACACATGGAGGGGGATATCAGTGGCTCTCAGCCAAATCTTCCGTTTGTGGAGGGAACCCATAAGATTAGGCACAAGGTCCCTTTTTAGGGTTCCTATTACATAGGGCACTATTGGCACACCCTTCCATCGAGAAAGAGAATAGAATGACACCATTGATTGTCTACGATAGCCCAGGTATGGTTCATCCCAAAACCGCTAGCCGTGTCAGTTTGAGTTACCGTGCATATCTTTCTACCACGCTAGGTCAGTCACCATACCAGTCTAGTCACTGTGTCAGGCTAGCCACCCGGTCAAATGTCTCTTTTCTCTATTCTATTTCTTTCTTCTCCTTCCATCACCCCAATCTTCATCTCATCACTTCTTCCCTTTCTCCTTTGAATGTGCACACATGTGTGAATTCGCCCAAAGATAAGGTGAGGTCCCTTGGCCCACTTGTCTTGTAAATTAATTTTATATGTGTGATTGCAAAAACAGGAGAGTACATGTCAATGAACTAGTTGTAGGACTAGGGGGCTTTCCATCGTGATCAAAGAGGGTGCCCACGTGAGTTAGCTCGAGTGAGTCACGAACCCAGGTGAGGTGTGTCCCGCCTCACATTAAATTCATCTCTCAATGGTGTACCTACCATTGTTTCTTAACAAGGTTTTCGAGAGAGCGATCTCAAGTCTCGGGTTCTCCTTGAAACCCGAGCCATATGCCACCTGGTCATTACCACTTGGAGGGCGAGAACCAACTTGGCAACTCCACTGAGGATGACAGATGGGGCACATATGTAATTCCACTAGGGATAACAGTAGAACACAAATGGCGGTAGCCATGCTTAGGCACGCACGATGCTAGTGTGGTCGACGACAACATGTGTGACGATAGGCAAGGTGACAATTGCACAAACGGCGCTGAGCAACCCTCATAAACGACGGTCATGCACGACGTTGGCCAGTGACTTTCATGCGCGGTGCTAGGTTTGGGACTAAGGCCTGAGCTCGACCTAGTCTTGATCTGGCTGACACTGGATGTTCGGCGCTACATGGGCAGCAGTGACCTGTGTTTGGGCTTCCGGTCCAGCCCATCGCCTTTTGGCGTTTAAGGACCTGACTAGCATTTTCAATTGTTTGGGGCACTTTTAGGGAACGCCGTCTATTTAAGGGGGGTAAAACTCCTTTTCACTATTTTACCAAAGGTAAAACGTTTAGAGGTTTAGCAGTGAGAGAGGGAAACTTCCTGACGGTGATTTTGGCAAGACCGTAGGGCCAGAGTAGCAAGAAAGAGAGTTCTGGCTGGGAACACAGAGGTGTTCGCGGGGGTCACTATTGTTGGTGTCTTGTTAGCTAAGTTATTATGGCAAGGGTTCTGAGATACCGGTCGAGCGAGAAAATAGGGATTGAGGGTGTAGTTCCGCAGACTTCTGACGGTTTTCCGATGGTGTGGAGATAGGGGAAAGGTCCCACTAAGTGGCAGAGTTCCTTGATGGGTATAAGGTTTCTCAGCTAGAAACCGAGAGGTCGTAGGGTAGTGAGCAATCATTGGGGGAGACGAACGGTCACTGGGAGGGTGCAAAGAGCCATAAGCAACCGAAGGGTCACAGAAACTGAAGGGAGTTGAATAGTCTCTGGGGAGATGAAGATTCACAGGGCCTGAACAATTGCAGGCCAACACGTACAGTGGTAGGTTACACACGGCTCTCATAGTGAGCGGCAGTAACTATGCCCTCATGCCCACTCGGTGATCCTTTCATGGACGGCGGCAAGTCGTGCCCGACTGTGGTCATGCTCGGCAATGAGTTGAGGACGACAATTATTGTGCATGACGCTGAGTCATGCGCGGCGATGATCACGCTCGGTGTTAAGTCATGCGTGCCGATGATCACGCATGACACTAAGTCATACGTGACAATGATCACGCACGGCGCTGAGTCGTGCGCAACGATGATCACACATGGCGCTGAGTCACGCGCGGCGATAGTCATGTACGACGATGACTTGGGTAGGCAAAGGGTGGTGACCAATGGTAAGGCCAGGCTTATGAAGTCTGTTGGAAGCCAAGTCCTCCTGCACAACTGTGAACTCCATGTTGTTCTGTGGAAGGATACTCACTGCGAAGGGGGCGTGCTCTCCATCATAGCCAGTTCCTTGTTAGAAGGGTTTGCCTTGTATGTCTGATAAAAGCCATCTAGAACCCTTTTTGCCTTCCTCTGCTGCGAGAGCATCATCTTTTTCTCATATGCAAGAGCGATGCTCTGGCGCATCTACTCTCTTTTCTTCTGATGCGAGACCAACTTTTTGGCCTGTAACCATCATCTTTTCCTCAGATGCAAGGGCGAAACTCTGGCACAACTACCCTCTTTTCTTCTACTGTGAGAGCAATACTGCTTGCTAGATTTGTAATCTCCCTAATAATGGGCTTTTTGGCTTGTAATTCCTTCTAATGCAATAAAAAGAGTTAAACTTTGTTTGAATTGTCTTGCTTCTTTTCTTTCCCTCCTTTTGTTTTCTTTTTGTTCTTACTTCCTTTTTGTTGTTTATTGAGTCTTTTGAGAGAGTATCAAGGATAATACTTCTTTAGGTATCACCCATTGATGGGGGGCATCGCCTCCTCTCCATTAGGATGGGCCCGTATGTAAGCCCCATTTGGCGAGACTTTCATGACTATGCCCATGCATAATGATCGGCCTTTTGACGGCGGGAACCAGATCTCTATGAGAGAATGAGCAGACTTTGACAGACTTATCAAAGGCCCTCTTCATTCTCCCCTGGTTGAGTTCGAGATTCTGCTGAGCTTCTAACCTCTTTTCATCGAGGCCATCTAATTCTTGATAGCAAAGCTTAGCCCTCTCATCTTCGGTCAGTCCTTGATGTATGGTGAGACACAACGAAGGGAGTTGAATCTCAAGAGGTAAGACTCCTTCACCTCCATAGACCTGGGAATAAGGAGTGGAATCGGTGGCATTTCGTGTGGTGGTGTGATAGGCTCACAATGCTTCAAGAAGCTTCTCCTGCCAGTTTCGTCTTTGATACTGACTTCCTTAAAACACTGCGCAAGGTCTTATTGAAAGCCTCAGCTAAGCCTATCGCCCGAGGGTGGTACACAGTTGAATACTTCCACTTGAAACCCAAATGGTTAACCAAGCGATCAATGTGATGATGGCTTCTGAATTGAGGGCCATTGTCCGATATAATTCGGTCAGGCACCCCAAACCTGTATATGATGTGATACCGCACAAAATTGGCCACTGTAGCCTTAAGAACTTGCTTGAGGGGGACCGCTTCAGCCCACTTGGAGAAATAGTCTATTGCCGCTAGAATGAAGACATGACCCATTGCAGAAGGAGGGTCGATAAGACCTACAATGTCCATACCCCTTTGTGAAAAGGGCCATGATGCCATTGTAGGGAGTAGGCGCTCTAGACGCTAATGAATAAGGCTCGAGTGCATTTGGCACACCTGGAACCTCTTGGCTAGTTTAAGGAATCAGCAGCCATCGAAGGTCAATAATACACCAATCTGCGTACCGTACATAGAGCTTAGGGCCGGACTGATACAGCCCACATATGCTTCAGTGTACTTTTTCCAATACCTTATTTGCCTCTTGTGCATCTGCACATCTGAAGGCCTTCCCCAAGAGTATCATCTTGAGCCAGCCCCATCAACTCGGTCATGTCTCTAAAGCCCATAAGAGAGCTCAGGGCAATGACCCGTTGGGAGATCAAGTCCTTCGTCCTCCTTGGCCTAGGTTGACTCCAGTTCCTGACCCACACCCATTTCTTCATCTGATGGAGACGGCTCTTTCTTGCGCAAGAAAAGTCGGCCAGCCGCAATCCCAATCGCAATTCTGACATGAGGTCCATAAAAGCCTCAAAGCTAAGCACGACAGTGGTCAGAAAATCCTGATCAGAGAAGCCACTAAAACAATCGGGGCAGCCAACTCTGATGACCCTCTTCACTAGAACCCCTTCTACTCTCTTCAAATCACAGGGCCCGAAGAGGAAGTGCGTGAATCCGGCATAGTGGTCAGCGTCATAAAATATGATCTGACCACCAAACTATCACGATCCCAGGACCATCAAGAACCGGTCCTTACGTGATCAGCATATAAGACTCGAGTTTAGTAGGGGCATACTGAGCCCATGCTAACCGATCTGCCACGCACGACCCGCCAAGCTCGGAAGCCTTCAATATATCAATATATACCATTGTTTTCAGTGTAAATATATAAATTGATGCAAATAACCGTACAATACATTAGTTATCATCTATATATGCTGTTATTAGTGGTTAATACAATGATATGTGTGTGTGTATCTGATGTCTATATATATACGATGTGTGTATAATGATATGTGTGTATGTGTAAAGTGCATAAATGTATACATACAGTGCACTAATTTTATATTATGTACATTGATTTATATATTACACACATACACACACTCACACTCACACTCACTCACACATACATACACATACACAAACTCACACACACATTCACACTCCCACTCACACTCACACTCACACTCACACTCACACTCATACTCACAGATATATATATTACACTTCTATTCATGTTGTGTGTGGACTGATGTGTGTATATATACGATATGTATATATTGATATGTTTATACGTGTATGCATACAGTTGCTTGCTATCAGTTATATACAATTATCAATGTATATATACATTCCTATGCGCGTGCACATGCACATATATAAGTGTTTATATGTTGTGTATGTATACACTAATACATGCATTATATTTACACTGACATATATATGACCATATAGATACTTATTTAAACTAATACATGCATTTTTATTTACATTGATATATATGACCATATATATACTTATTAGCTATTTTTATTTTTATATATATACAGTGTGTATATATATACGATTATGTATAAATTTGCTATTATTTATATATATACTGATATGCACACACACTTGCATCCTTTAGCATTTATAGTGCATACATATATTTGTATATACACTAATATATATTACTATATAGATACTTATTATCAGTCTATACTGTTATTAACGTGTATGTACTCTGATATGTATATACGCACACTCTTATGCTTATGTAAAAAGGGCTTATATATACACTAATGTATAAGACCATGTATTTACTTATTATCTGTGATATATACAGTTATTAGCACAATTTGTGTACGTATTGATGTATAGCAATATATATCATTGTTTTCAGTGTGAATATATACACTGATGCATATAACCTTAATACACATTAGTTATCAGGTATATATACAGTTATTAGTGTGTAAAAATAACATTGATATGTGTGTGTGTGTGATGTCTATATAGATGCGTTGAGCATATATTGATATGTTTGTGTGTAAAGTGCATAGTGTGTAAAGTGCATAACTGTATATATACAATTGTTAGTATGTTAAAATATATACGTTTCTATATACATTGATGTATATGACTATATATACACTTAATTATCAGTTTATACGGTAATTAACCTATATGTTCACTGATTTATATACTACACACACACATATGCACAAACACGCATTCACACACTCACACTCACACTCACAGATATAAATACTATACATATATGTGTGTTGTGTATGGACTGATATGTGTATATGTACGATATGTATGTACTGATATGTTTATACGTCTATGTATACAGTTGATTGCTATCAGTTATATACAATTATCATTGTTTATATACACTGATATTCCCATGCACATGCACCCTTACGTGTTGATAAGTGCATATATGCTGTGTATGTTTACACTAATACGTGCATTATGTATAGACTGATATATATAACCATATAGATCCTTATTATCAGTGTGTATATACGACATGTATATACTGAAATATTTATGTATGTATGTATAAACTTGCGGTCAGTTATATATACACTGACATGCACACGCACATGCACCCTTACGCATTGATAGTGCATAGAAACATTTCTATATATACCTTTATCAGTTTATACAGTTATTAACGTATATATACATTGATATGTTTATACGCACACTCATTTGCATACGTATAAACAGTTTATGTATACACTAATGTATAAGACCATATATATACTTTATTATCAGTGATATATAAGGTTAGTAGCACAATTTGTGAACTTATTGATGTATAGTAGTATACACTATTATTTTTAGTGTGTATATATATATATATATATTGATGCATATAGCCTTACAATACATCAGTTATCAGTTATATATACAGTTATTAATTTGTAAAAAATATGTTGATATGTGTGTGTGTGTGATGTCTATATATATACGATGTGTATATTTTGATTTTGAATATGTAAACTGTATATGTACAGTGCACTAATATTACATTTCTCTATATATTGATGTATATGACCATATATACATTTATTATCAGTTTATACAATTATTAACTTTTATGTATACCGATTTGTATACTAAACACACTCACTCACACACTCACACTCACACTCACTCACACTTAGTCACACACTCACTCACACACACATCCATACACTCACACTCACAGATATATATTCTATACATATATGTGTATTGTGTATGGACTGATGTGTGTATATATACGATATGTATATACTTATATGTTTATGCATGTATGTATACAGTTGTTTTGTATCTTTTAAGTACATTTATCAATGTATATGTACACTGGTATGTACACGTACATGCACTTACGCATTGATAAGTGCATAACTGTGTATGTATACACTAATACATGCATTCTATCTATACTAATATATATGATCATATAGACACTCATTAGTTGTTTATTTATATATATATATATATATATATATATATATATATATATATATATATATATATATATAGTGTGTGAATATATACGATATGTATATACTGATATGTTTCTTCGTGTATGTATAAACTTGTTATCAGTTATATACATTATTATGCACATGCACATGCACCTTTTAGCATTGATAATGCATACATATATTTCTATTTACATTGATATATATGACCATGTAGACTCTTATTATCAATTTATACAGTTATTAGCGTATATGTGCACTGATATGCACTCATATGGATATGTATACACGATTTATATGTACACTAATGTATAAAACCATATAAATACTTATTGTCAGTGTTATATACAGTTATTAGCACAATTTGTGTACGTATTGATGTATAACGATATATACCATTGTTTTCGGTGTATATTTATTTACTGATGCAGTTATCGTTACATAACATTAGTTATCAGCTTTATATACAGTTATTTGTGTGTTAAAAATACATTGTTATAAGTGAGTGTCTGAGCGTTATGTCTGTATATATATGATATGTATATATTGGTATGTGTGTATGTGTAAACTGCATAACTGTATATATACAGTGTACTAATATATACATTTCTATAAACATTGATGTATATGACCATATATACACTTATTATCAGTTTATATTGTTATTAACTTATATGTTACTCACACACACAGTCACACTCACACTCACAGACACACTCACACACACACACACACACACACTCTCACATAAACATACTCACTCACTCACAAACACATACACACTCGCTCATACTCACACTTATACTCACGCTCACACAACTAATATATTGTATAGTTATATGCATCAGTATATATATATATACATTAAAAACAATGGTATGTATTGCTATATATCAGTATGTACACAAATTGTTTTAATAATTGTATGTATCACTGATATTAAGTTTATACATGGTCTTATATATTATACATATGCGTATGAGTGTGCGTATATACATATCTGCGTACATATAAGCTAATAACTGATAAATTGATAATAAGTGTCTATAAGGTCATATATATCAGTGTATATGTAATGTATGTATGAATTTATCAATGCATAAGGATGCATGTGCGTGTGCACATCAGGTTATATACAACTGATAGCTAGTATATACATACAAGCATAAATATATCAGTATATACAAATCGAATATATAAACACTGTTTATGTAACTGATGGCAAGTGTATACATACACGAATAAATATATCAGTATGTACATATCGTATATTAAATACTGTATATATATATAAACTGCTAATAAGTATCTATATTGTCATATATATCAGTGTATATAGAATACATGTATTATACATACTTACATACAAAGTATATATTTACTTATCAACAAGTAAGGGTACATCTACATGCGCATCGGTGTATATATACATGTATAATTGTATATAACTGATGGCAAGCAAGTGTATACATACACGCATAAACATATCGTAAATATACCCACATCAGTCCATACACAACACGCATATATGTGTAGTATATATATATATATATATATACATTAATAACTCTATAAATTGATTATAAGTGTATATATGGTCATACACATAAATATATATATACTACACATATATGCTTGTTATGTATTTTGATATTTGTATATGTACGATATGTATATACTGATATGTTTATGCGTGCATGTATACATTAGGTATCAGCTATATATATTGTTATTAGTGTGTAAAAACTACATTGATGTGTGTGTGTGATGTCTGTATAGACAATGTGTATATACTGATATATGTGTATATGTGAAATGCATAACTGTATATATACAGTTATGGACATATATGTACACTGATTTATATATTACACCCACGCACACACACACACTCACACTCACAATCACACTCACACTCACTCTCACACTCACACTCACTCTCCCACTCGCACTCGCACTCGCACTCGCACTCGCACTCGCACTCGCACTCGCACTCACAGTTACACACACTCACTGATATATTTATTACATATATATGCGTGTTGTGTATGGACTGATGTGTGTATATATATGATATGTACACTGATTTATATACTACATCCATATACCCATACACACACACGTGCACTAATAATCTCACTTACACACACATTCACATCACACTCACACTCACAGATATATATATATATTACATATATATGCATGTTGTGTATGGACAGATGTGTGTATATATATGATATGCATATATTCATATATTTATGCGTTTATGTATACAGTTGCTTGTTATCAGTTATTTACAATTATCAATATATATATACACTGATATGCACATGCACATACACCCTTACGCGTTGATTAGTGCATATACAGTTATGAAGATATATATGTATACTGAGTTATATACTACACCCACACACACACACACACTCACACTCACACTCGCATTCACACTCGCACTCACACTCACACACTCTCACATCCACTCTCACACTCACACTCACAGATATATATATTACACATATGTGTGTTGTGTATGGATTGATGTGTGTATATATACATATATATACGATATATATATATATACTATGTATACATTTGCTTGCTTTCAGTTTTATACAATAATCGAAGAATATACGCACGCATATGTGCACGCACATGCATTCGATGTACTTATTAGCAGTTTATATTTATATATAGTGTCTATATATACGATATACATATACTGATATGCTTATACGTTTATGTATAAACTTGCTATCAGTTATATATACACTGATATGCACACATACATGCACCCTTACGCATTGATAGTGCTTACATATATTTCTATATACACAGATATAAATGACCATATGGATACATTTTATCAGTTTTTACAGTTATTAGCGTATATGTACACTGATATGTATATACGAACACTCATGTTTATATGTTTAAAGGGTTTATATATACACTAATATATAAGACCATGTATATACTTATTATCAGTGATATATACAGTTATTAGCACAATTTGTTTACGTATTGATGTATAGCAATATATACTGTTACTGATGCATATAACCATACAATACATTAGTTATTAGTATGTATAAAATACATTGATATGTGTCTATGTATTTGTGATATCTGTATCTATACGATGTGTATATACTGATAGGTGTGTATTTGTAAAGTGCAGAACTTTTTATATACACTGCACTAATATATAGTTTTTTACATACATTGATGTGTATAACCATATATACACTATTTATCAGTTTAAACAGTTATGAACGTATATGTACACTGATTTATATGCTACACACACACACTCACACTGATACTC
>NC_142348.1:22357500-22387500 GCF_054954075.1 Amborella trichopoda | reverse complement strand
GTGTGTATGTATATATATATATATATATATATATATATATATATATATATATATATATTGATGCATATAACCATACAATACATTAGTTATCAACTATATATACAGTTATTAATGTGGAAAAATACATTGATATGTGTGTGTGTACGTGGTGTCTGTATATATACGATGTGTATATACTGATATGCGTATATGTATAAAGGGCATAACTGTATGTAAACCGTGAACTAATGTATACATTTCTATATACATTGATTTATATGACCATATATACACTTATTATTAGTTTTTACAATTATTAACGTATATGTATACTAATTTATATACTAAAACATACACACACACACCCACACACTCACACCCAGACTCACACACACACAGACACCCAAACACACTCACTCACAAACACACACACTCACACTCACTCTTACACTTACACTCACATAAACTCACATTCACACAGTCACACACACACTCACACTCATAGATATATATATTACACATATATGTGTGTTGTGTATAGACTTATGTGTGTATATATACGATATGTATGTACTGATATGTTTATGCGTGTATGTTATAATTGCTTGCTGTCAGTTTTATACAATTATCAAAGTATATATACACTGGTATACACACGCATGTGCACCCTTACGCGTTGATAAGTGCTTCTATACTGTGTATGTGTACACTAATAGATGCATTCTATATACAGTGATATATATGATCATATAGATACGCATTTGTTGATTATATATATACAGTGTGTATATATATATGATATATATATATTGATATAGTTATGCGTGTATGTATAGCTTATTATCATTTATATATACATTGATATGCTCATACATATGCACCTTTATTCATTTCATATATTTCGATTTACTCCGTATTCATATACAATTATTAGCGTATATGTACACTGATATGTATATACGCACACTCAAATACATAAGTACAAACGGTTTATATATACACTAATGTATAAGACTGCATATATACTTATTATTAATGATATATACAATTATTAGCACAATTGGTGTATGTATTGATGGCTAGCAATATATACCATTGTGTTCAGTGTATATATATATATTGATGCATATAACCTTTCAATACATTAGTTATCAACTATATATATAGTTATTAGTATGTATAAAATACATTGCTATGTGTGTGTGTGTGTGCGTGATGAATATATATATATATATATATATATATATATATATATATATATATATATATATATATATATATATATATATATATATATATATATATATATATATATATATATGATGTGTTATCCTTATATGTGTGTGTAAAATACATAACTGTATATATACAACACACTAATATATATATTTCTAGTTACATCGATGTATATGACCAAATATACACGTATTATCAGTTTATACAGTTATTAACGTATACGAACACTGATATATATATTGTGCACACACTCACACTGATATATATACTACACACACACACTCACTCAAACTCACACTCACACTCACACTCACACTCACACTCACACTCACACTGACTCTTACACTGACACACACATTCACTCACACACACACACACACATTCACACTCACCCACACACACTCACACTTACACTCACACTTACACTCACACTAATGCTCACATATATGTATATATATATATATTATACATATATGCATTTTGTGTATAGACTGATGTGTCTATATATACGATATGTATATACTAATAGGTTTATGCTTGCATGTATATAGTTTTCTTGCTATCAGTTATATACAATTATCAATGTTTATATACACCGGCATGCGCATGCACAAGTAGCATTACGCGTTGATAAGTGCATATATACTGTATATGTATACACTAATACATGCATTCTATATACACTAATGTATTTAACCATATGGACCCTTATTATCAGTTTATATATATGCAGTGTATAGATATATACGATATGTATATACTAATACGTTTATGCATGTATGTATAAACTTGCTATCAATTATTTATACACTGATATGCGCAGCACGTGCACTCTTACGCATTGATAGTGCATACATACATTTCTTAACATACTGATATATATGACTATGTAGACATTTATTATCAGTTTATATGATTATTAGCGTATATGTACATTAATATATATATATATATACGCACACTCATATGTATATGTATAAAAGGTTTATATATAGACTAATGTATAAGACCATGTATATACTTATTATCAGTGATAAATACAATTATTAGCACAATTTGTGTACATGTTGATATATAGCAATATATATCATTGCTTTCCGTGTATATATATATATATATATATATATATATATATATACTGATGTATATAATTGTACTACACATTAATTATCAGCTATATATGCAGTTATTAGTGTACCAAAAATATAATGATATGTGTGTGCGTGTGTGATGTCTGTATCTATACGATGTGTATATATTGATATGTTTGTATGTAAAGTAAATAATTGTCTATATATAGTGCACTAATATATACAATTTTTTATACATTGCAGTATATGACCATATATACACTTATTATCAGTTTATAAAGTTATTAACGTATGTGTACACTGATTTATATACTACAGACATACACACACTCATACTAACACTCACGCTCACGCTCACACTCACACTCACACTCACACTCTCACACTCACTCACACTCACACTCACAATCCCAGAAATATATGTTACACATATATGCGTGTTGTGTATAGACTGATGTGTGTTTATTCAAGATATGTATATATTGATATATTTATGCATGTGTGTATGCATGCTATCAGTTATATACAATTATCAATGTATATATACATTGAAATACATGCGCACATGCACCCTTACGCATTGATAGTGCATACATACATTTCTATTTACAGTGATATATATGATCATATAATACATTAGTTTATACAGTTATTAGCTTATATATACGCTGATATGTTTATACACACACTCATGTGCATATGTCTAGATAATATATATTTAAACTAATGTATTAGACCATGTATATACTTATGATCAGTGATATATACAGTGATCAGCATAATTTCTGTACGTATTGATGCAAAGCAATATATACCATTTTTTTCACTATATATAATCATATAATACATTAGTTATTTGCTATACATTAGTTATACTGATGCATATTACAACACAATACATTAGTTATCTGCTATATATACAATTATTAGTGTGTAAAAAATACATTGTTATGTGTGTGTGCGTGCGTGATGTCTGTATATATACGATGTATGTAAACTGATATGTGTGTATGGGCGATGTGTGTAAACTGATATGTGTGTATGTGTAAAATGTATAACTGTATATATACATTGCACTAATATATGCATTTCTATATACATTGAAGTATATGACTATATATGCACTTATTATCAATTTATACATATATTAACATATATGTCCACTGATTTATATACTATACACACTCACACAATCGTCAGACACTCACTTACACACACAAACACACACTCACACTCACACTCACACACACACACTCACACTCACACTCACACTCACACTCGTAGATATATATACTACACATATATGCGTGTTATGTATGATGTGATGTGTGTATATATACGATATGTATATACTCATATGTTTATGCGTGTATGTATATAATTGATTGCTATCAGTTATATACAATTATCAATGTATATATACACTGCTACGCGCACGCACATGCACCCTTACACGTTGACACGTGCACATATATCATCTAATGTATATAAAATAAGTGTATCAATTAGTGTATACATACACAATATATATGCGCTTATCAACGCGTTAGGGTACATGTGCGTACACATATCAGTGTATATATACATTGATAATTGTATATAAATGATAGCAAGCACGTATATAAACAAATAATAAGTGTATATATATGGTCATAAACATCAGTGTATATAGAAATGTATATATTAGTGCACTATATATATATATAGTTATGCACTTTACCCAAACACACATATGTATATATACAAACATCACACACGCACGTATCAATGTAGTTTTATACATTAATAACTGTATAGATTGCTAATAACTAATGTATTGTATGGTTCATGCATCTATATTAAAAACAATGGTATATATTGTTATACATCAATACATACAAAACATGTGCTAATAACTGTATATATCACTGATAATTAGTATATATGTGGTCTTATGCATTAATGTTTATATAAAACCTTTATACATATACATATGAGTGTGCGTATATACATATCAGTGTACATATACGTTAAAAACTGTATAAACTGATAAAACCTGTCTATATGGTCCTATATATCAATGTATATAGAAATGTATGTATGCACTATCAATGCGAAAGGTTGCGCGTGCGTGTGCATATCAGTGTATATATAACTAATAACAAGTTTATATATACACGCATAAATATATCAGTATATACATATCATATATATATACATACTATATAGACATATATAAACTACTCATATATATCGTTTATATGGCCATATATATACACTCATAAATACATCAGTATGCACATATACATATCTGTATATACATATCGTTTATATGGTTAAATATATCAATGTATATAGAATGCATGTATTAGTGTATACATACACAACATATATGTACCTATCATTGATAACTAATGTATTGCATACATCAATATGTACACAAATTGCGCTAATAACAGTATATATCACTGATAATAAGTATATACATGATCTTATATACTATTGTATATATAAAAACTTTACACATATATACATATACACTAATAACTATATCAAATGATAATCAGTGTCAATATAGTCATATATATCAATCAATATAGAAATGTATGAATGAACTTATCAATACGTAAAGGTGCATGTGTGTGCACATATCAGTATATATATATACAGAAAAACATATGAGTATATATACATATCGTAAATATACATACATCAGTTCATACACAACACGCATATATGTCTAGTATATATATATATATATATATATATATATGTGTGTGTGTGTGTGTGTGTGCATGTGTGTGTGTAGTATACAAATCTGGGTACATATACACTAAAAACTGTATAAACTGATAATAATTGTATATATGGTCATATACATTAATGTACATACAGTTATTAAAACAATTTTTGTATATATTGATGTATAGCAATACATACCATTGCTTTCAGTGTATATATATAGACTGATGCATATAACCATACAATAAATTAGTTATAAGCTATATATAATATTATAAGTGTGTAAAAAATATATCCATATGTGTATGTGAAGGCTGTATATATACGATGCATATATACTGATATGTGTGTACGAGTAAAGTTTATAACTGCATATATATAATGCACTAATATATATACATTGATGTACATGATCGTGTAAACACTTATTATATATTTATACAATTATTAGCATATATGTACACTAATTTTTATACCACACACACACACACACACACACACACACACACACACACACACACACACACACACACACAAACACACACACACACACACACACACACACATATATATATATATATATATATATATATATATATATATATATATATATATATATATATATTGATATGAGAAAAACTCTTCCGAATGCTTATAGGTGAAAATGAACAGTGATTTCGCCTACCCTCATCATCGTCCAAAGGTAATCGCACAGTCACGATTGTTTTGTAGTATTTCATTTTTCATTTTTTTTCTACAAATCAGAATGCTCTGAAAATTGGAGCATGTGTACATCTTAGTGAGCCCACCTAATAAAAATATAAAAATAATAATTCGTGAAACAAAAATTAACCAAAGTACCCCCGAAACATTTTGGGGGACACAACACACATATATGTGTAATATATATATCTATGAGTGTGAGTGTGAGTGTGAGTGTGAGTGTGAGGGTGTGTGTGACTGTGTGGAAATATAATATATCCAAAGTTGGATAGACTACGTCAGTGGTGAGCTTTCTCTTTTTTGCAGTGGGTACATGTGTGCGTGTGTGAGCCCGTGTATTCTTATTTTCTTCTGCATCCAGTCATTACTATAAATGCCAATTTGCTAACAAGAAATGCCAATTTTTTAGGTTTAAAGTACTCTGTCTTAGAGGGGAACTTATAATGAGCTGGAGTATAACTAGTTGTTTGTTTCTTAGGTATCTTGATACGATACAAAAGGCTACAGATGAAGATATTGTAGTGGAGCATACTTATGTATGAACAATTCTTTGTGCGTACTAGTAAAAAGAAGGCAAAGGTGACCTTGACTTTTGTGCCATATTTTGATGGGGATTACTTTTCTAGAAGGGCAGATTGTATTATTGCTAATATTGATAAAGAAAATGGTGAAAAATGACAAAAGAGTGGAAAAAGACCACCTTCAAAAGTGGCTACAAAATATTCAACCCAAGCTATTGTTGCAAATGATATTGCAAAGGAAGCACTCGTGACACAGAAAGTACGGACCAATTTTCTTTTAGCTATATCTTTCAAAACCATTCTTTTTTTTTTTGCTACTTGAACTGTTATATATTAAACATTCTTGACCACTTATCAAAAAACCACATTTGTCCTCAGATGCCACTTTTTTACAAAGATAACATCATTAATTAGTTAACTTGCCATTTTCTTGGGATCTTTAACACTCTTTCCACCTTTTAAGGGTTTGTGTGGTTCTTTCTTTGTTAGTTTGTTCATCTTATTGAATGTAATGCTAATTTACACTGTATTTCCTTTGCCAGCTTGGAGATTCCATTCGTAAGAAGAGGGAGGATTTTATTGTGGTTCACATGCAGCATGCATGCAAGTACTGTGGTGAATTTGAATTATCTAGGAAGCTCCGGGTTTGTATGTTGTGTGAAAATTTTTACCTTTGTGAGAAGTAAGTGCTTATTTTGATATAGTGAATGTTTTTTTACAATTTACCCTTCTAAGTGAATTATGTCTTTCAAATGTTGGCCTTAAGATAAACTCGCATGATTCTGGAAAATCATATCATCTATGCTTTATTAAGAACAGAAAAGAAAAGCTTTCGTAAACTGAATGAATGCCATAGAATTTAATTGCAAAAATGCACTAAAGTGGATATTTTAAAGAACTTATAATTTCACCTTTTAATTCGGTCAGTATGCGATGCAATATCTATTTGAATCAAAAGCAGTTTTTAACTTTTAAATGATGAAAATGTTAACTAATTTTTTGTTTATCTTGAAGTTGTTATGAGGCCGAACAAAATGTTGATTGCAAGAATCGAATTCCCTGTAACAGAAGGGGAAGGCATTCCTTTTCTCCTATAAGTAGAGCAATTGGACATGAAGTCTCATCTAAATTTCATCATACATGGATTATCTTATGTGCATTTCAACTTTTAATATTTTATAGATTTCTTAAATGTAACTATGGTATGGTGGACTATATAAAAATCATGGTCCATTGGGTCATTGCAAACCACTTTGAAAGATGGGCCATGATGGAGTGTGTGTTGCGTTCACTTGAACTGACATGGAAACCTTACTTCTCTCCATCACTCTCCATCCCAACAATGGAGGTTGATGATCCAATCGACATTGCTTTACCCATTTCCATTTTATTAGGTTATATTTACCCTTACTAAATTCTATTTACAGCTTCATTTAGCTTTTTGATCGCTATGCTTTTGGCTATATTAACACCACATATTAACTCCTTGCAAGTTGAGATGAATGATCCTCCTTCAAGTACCAAGGACAAGGATGGTATTTTGCAAAGTGAAATATTTTATACACCACAAGCCTTCTTAGGCTTCTGTGTAGATAATCATTTAGAGTTTGATACCTTACGTCGTGCAAAGCATTCCTCTTTTGTGATCATTGATACTATTCATGACAATTTCCGCAAGAGCTTACATTGTCAGCCACTGAAGGGTCAAGCGGAAAATAACGAGGTGAGCAGAAAAGGGGTTTGTTGAACATTCCTGTTAAAATATGTTGCTAAGTTGAATCACTATAAAGGTGTGAAAGGACCCATTCTAGGGTTTATATGGATTGATAAATATGTAGTTAGTTACATTTGTTTTACCATGGGCAAAGTATATTATAATCCACTGCAGTATGGTAAAACCCGGGTCATGTTGGATCTTCCTTATACATTGAAGTGATGGACAGTGATAGAGATTGACATGGAGCCACTCACCTGAGGGTGGTTGCCACTGTTCCTCCATCATTATCCATGGCTTTAGTGGAGGGTGAATGGGGATTTCTACAATGTATTGGGTTATGTCATAATTTCCCTTGACCATGTATATACCATTGTTTTCCCATGATGAATATTCCTTCGAAGATTGTATGATTTTTTTGTAACAGGAGTCATGATAGTGCATTGCATATTACAACATGGTTTAGGAAAATCAGAGAAGGAAAATAAAACATAAAAAAATCTTTTATGAGACCCAAAATTCAATACTTCTAGTTTTGTTTTCCTTCTTACATATTTATAAAAGTAACCTTAAGTCACTTTCCCCATAAGAAACCCTAGTCACTCTTAAATCTTAGCCCTTCATCTTCTCAAATTAAATTCCAACTCTATCCCTCAGTTCTCTATAACATAAAAAGACTTATTTACCGAAGATAACTAAAAAAATTAAATGATCAAATGAACCCAATCTCATCTCTGAAGAAAAAAGCAAAATCAACAAATCTACCTGTTACCTTTCATGCACACACATGGGAAAGGGGTTCTAATAGTTATTTTACAGCCTTGGATTTCATGATCTCTTTACTCAGCTTCAAAAAAAGTTGGATCTTGCTCTTCAACTTGGGTGAGCAATGCCAATATCCCAATTGTTTTGAACTTGAAGAACTTTTCAATGGTTGTGCTAACTTTAGCTGATGCAATGTCTGAGCAATGGAGAAATGGAAAAGGCATTTGAAAGATGTGATCCAGACATGATAGGGAGCTATCCTTACTAGATCACTTTCAAATGCTAATCCAGTTGAGAGCACTGAAGAGCAAGGGATGGTCGCTTTCCCCCACCCCCCCCCCCCCCACCATATTAACATGAAGTTTTATATCTATCCCCACCCCCAACACCCCCCCTTCTGCCGATATTATTCTGAAGTTTTAAATATCTCTCCCCACCCCCCCACCTTATCGATGTCTAATATCATATGCATCATCAAACTTAATGCTCTCTTGTGGTTTAATCTGAGGAGTCCTAAACATCTCTCTCTCTCTCTCTCTCTCTCTCTCTCTCTCTCGCAAATCCATCTCAACAATGTCATTTTTCCTTTGTTTACCTGATTAAAGGTTTTCATTTGCACTAGTTAACACTATAAATTTGCCTATGTATTATCAGCTTGAAGGATCAAAAGTCGAATTCCAATAGGAGATTGGTGTAAAAGAAGAAGAACCGACCTTTCATTGCCTTACGAGTTGCAGAGGTAGGAGGAAAGAAATAGAACCAAAAGAGGTTGCTGATTCATTCAATATTTGCTCTGATCTTCACTTGAAGTTGCTGTGTATAACAATTAATTTGCAATACTCCCTTTTTCTCCCTCTATCTATCTATCTATCTATCTATTTGTCTGTCTATGAATCCATCCATCTGTCCATTTCCATCTATTTATTTGTCTCTTCATGTATTAGCCATGACATTGTATATTATAATTTAATCTGATAATTATTTTCTGAATTCATTTTTCTGAATTCATTTTCTGATCTCACTTTAAAGATGGAGCAATTGTACAATACCCAAAAGGAAAATATTCCACACCCATTGCATGATACTTGAAAGAAGGTATTCCCTACTGAAACTTGTCTAAGGACAAGAAGTTTTTTAGCTTTTCAACAGGTTCTTGGAATGTGATGGGCATTTGGGGATTGAATTTTAGTAACTGTATGTATGTGAAACCATAAATGACGGTCCCCCGACTCATCTATTTATATAAGTCCTCCCTCCAAAATCCATCTCATCTTCGAGATGGATTCTAGATCCAAAAGTTTATCAGTTGAGAATCTCCATCACGGTGAATATGAATCTAAAAAACGAATAACTTTTAAAAATAAAATATGATATTTTTGAGATGGATGTTTGATGCATCAAGGGGGCGCATATGACATGCGTCCCCTGATGCACGAAACACTTTTCCTACCGTAAATCCAGCGTTTTTGGTAACCAAAGGCTTCTTAATGAACGTACTTGCAAAACTACTATATTTTCAAGGGAAAGTATACAATGAGACCATTTACCTTTGGTACATGGTGGTCACAAATAATCTTGACCATTAGATGTAAAATTCGGTGGTATATTTATTTCATTGACCGAGCTCTAAGTTCATAAATTTTTTCGAACTTTGTGACACCCTCAAGCTATCAAGTTTTACATCGGATGGTTATAAGTAATTGTGACCTCAGTATACTAAAGTTTAATTGTTTCGTTGTATAGAATCCTTATTCTTAAAGGTTCTTTGTGGCGAGCGGTTAACTAAGAGGGTTGGCAATGGGTCACACAGTCCGGCCTGATTCCAAAAGAGGTAGGCTGCGAGCCACAAAATATGGCCTGAGGACCAGGTCACTGTGGCTCAAGGGCTGAGTCTACCGGGGCCAAACCATGCCAGGCTTGATGTTTCTCCTTAAAGACTTCTTTTTTTTTTAAATAGTCTATGTGACCTAGCTTGGCTTGAGCCAATATCCCTTTGACTCAGTCTTGGCAATGCCTGGCTGGGCTGACAATGGGCTGGCCTGATCCATTGCTAGCCCTAGACATCTCACTGACGGGCCTTGACTATCATGACATAACAAACTCCAATCATTTTTCCCTTGATTTTTGTGCAAATCTAATTTTCACAACTATAACCAGTGCTTTTTCTGCATCGATAGAGATTAAATGTTGATGACTATTTCTAATAATGTAATGTAGTAACTACTCTTTAAAGGCCCACATGCCAACACACTCTCTCTCTCTCTCTCTCTCTCCTTGCATTGTGTATGTTTAGGAGCATACTACACATTTACTCCATCGGGTGAAACATTTATTTTAAAGAATTTTTTTTTCATTTGATTTGAAATTTTGCATTCCATCTAATTATAATTAGATGATTATTTTCAAATTATAATTATTTTCAAATAAAAAAATTGTAGATTTTGAGTTCTTTAACATCTAGATCATATCCTCCAAAAATTGGATGGTTCTAGTGCAATCTTGGGATTCTATTCTTTTTAGGCACATAGAGAGTGTATTTTTTTTTTTTGGGATAATATCCTCTAATTTTCTATTTTTAACTTTTATATCTCATTAGACCCAAGAATTGAAAATATTACTTGTAAGCAAAATGACTTCATCTTTTTTATCTTCCAACCTCCTAAACCCTTTTGACCATGTATTATTGGCCTCAATAACTTATGAAAGGATTCTATCTCTTTCTCTCTCTAAAACTCCATCTCTCGCTTAAATCATCTACTCTCTCTCTCTCAAAACTTCATTTCTCTCTAAAACCCAAACTCTGTCTCTCTCTCACACACTCAAAACTCTATCTCTCTTCCTAAAACTCAAACTTCACCTTTCTCTCTCTAAACTCCATCTCTATAAAACCCAAACTCCATCTCTCTTTCACACATAAGAAGTATGCTCGTGTTGGAGCTCAAGCTAAACCCCTTGACTGGTAAACTCACCGAGAAGCGAAGAGAGAGAGATTGAGTTTTAGAGAGAGAGTGATGTAGTTTAAATAGGGCGTCATTTTAGTGTTTGTTTGGGTCAAAATTTTATGGTTAAAGGGGTCCAGGGGGTTGTAAAATAGAAAAGATGAAGGCATTTTGCTAATAAGCAATATTTTCATTTCTTGGATCTCATGAGATATGAAAGTTAAAAATAGGGGATAAGGAGATATTTTCCTTTTTTTTTTTTTCTTTTCTTTGGTATTAATTTCCTTGTTTTAGATATCACATCTCCAACGATATATATATTACACATATATATATTACACATATATATACATATATTACACACATATATATCTAAAACATATATATAATACACATACACACACACACACACACACACAAACACACACACATATATATATAAAACATGTATTACACATATATATATCTAAAACATATCCAACGACAATTTTATGTGCATATCCAACGATATACTACACATATATATATCTAAAACATATCCAACGACAATTTTTTGTGCATATCCAACGATATATATATATATATATATATATATATATATATATATATATATATATATATATATATATATATATATATATATATATATATATATATATATATATATATTACACAGATATATATGTAAAACACACACACACACACACACACACACATATATATATATATATATATATATCGTTGGATATGTGTAATATATATATGTATATATTACACACATATAAATATAAATATATATATATATATATATATATATATATATATATATATATATATATATATAAAACTTATCCTTGTTTTAGATGTGCAAGTATAGGAAATATTCTATTTCCAACGACAATTTTATGCGCATAATGGAGAAGGAGGCTTTATGGAGGAAGACCCGGATGATAATCCTTGCTAAACTTGCCAAGGCCAAGAGGTTCGATCAAATAATTGATAGAAAGGGGCCATCTTAGATATTCATTGACATTGCCGTCAGCTTGGTATACGAGTCTATGACGAGCTAATTCAACTCTGGTGCACTTTTCCCACCAATCATCTCCTTCCTTCAGGAATTTCTTAGGACACATGACATCTAAAATAGGATAAAAGAGTTTCAATTAATCGGAACTCATCTGCATATCATTCATATTGGTCTAAGGCTCTGACCAACTATCGATGCCTGTCATGACTTTAAGTCGAAAGTCTGACCTTACACTTCTCATATATTGGGTTAAGACTCTGACAGATCATTGATGTTTGTCATGGCTTAAGTCGAAGGTTCGATCTTATATCCATTTCTCATATGTTGGTCTAAGACCTAATCGATGGCTCATGCATGTTATGGCTTAAGTTGAAGGTTCGACCTTAGACTCGTATCTCATATATTACCAACGTTCCGACTGACAACTGATGCCTGTCATGGCTTAAGCTGAAGGCTCAACCTTAGTTCCATTTATCATATATTGGTCTGAGATTTTGACCGATAGTTCATGCATGTTAAGGCTTAAGTCAAAGGTTTGACCTTAGACTCATTGACCGATAGCTCATGCATGTCATGGCTTAAGTAGAAAGTCCGACCTTAGGTGCATTTCTCATATATTAGGCTAAGACTCTGACAAGTGACTGGTTGTAACAATCCTAAAATTTCAAATAAAAAAAAAAAAAAAGGAGAAAATATGCTTTTAAATAGGTGATGTTCTGTTTGAATATGATGGTCCTTGAGGACCATCACTATTTTCAAAAGATTTGCCTTTGCCTTTACTTTTTTTTCTTTTGCCAGCTTTTGCCTCCTGCTGCTTGCAGCTGGCAACGTCCTTTAGCGGACGTGGTTTTCGTACGATAAAAGTCTGCTTTTAACGCGACACCTCTGGTATGAGGTAGAGCGTAATAAAACAATATAATAATACGTTATAAGAATTTAAATAGGGGATGTGAGCACTCCCACCCTAAAACAAAACTTTGAGATCTCTCTCTGGTCGAAACACAGTGAACTTCTCTGTCGAACCGAATTTTTTTATCGGAAGCTCCCTCTCAAATAATTGTGGGTAAGTGACATCGTCTTTCTGAAAAATAGTCTATTTTTAATAAATAGTGATATTTCCGTCTAGGATCTTTATTTTATCAGTTTTGTGTGTAAGTGATCTCATTGTCTCGAAAAATAATCCATTCTTTTTAAAAATAAAATGAAATAATTATTTCTGCTTATTATCATGAATTTTAGGCTCGATAAATTTTATGCGCACGTGACCTCATTATCTTGAAAAATAATCTTTTTAATAAAAATTGTGATAATTTATCTATGTTAGAAATTTTGAATGCTGTAAATTAGAAAAATAAATTTATTTATTTTTCTTGTCTATTGTTAGAAATAAATGTGATATTTCTGCTTTTAGTAAAATTGTGATATTTCTTTCTACTGTTTTGAATATTTAGACATTGTAAAATTGATGTGCAAATGACTGCCTTATTATTTAAAAATTGACATTTTTGCAATTGATTATAGTATTGTTGTGAAATGTTTATTTGTGAATTGATATTCCATAAATTGTGATAATTCCGTATTCTTGAATTTTCATAAGAGTTTGTCTATACATATTAAATTGGCAATTATGCTAGAATGCCTTTACAAACTGCTACCTTTCTAAATTTGAGCCCAAAATATTTGATTGGTTATTTTTGAAATGTTATAGAGAGTGACTGTTATTAATGGTTTAAGTGAAATTCATATTAATGGTTTCAGTGATATGTTGAGTACATGATATTGCTGCTTTCGAATGTTTAAAGAGATTTAGAAATAATTTAAGTATGCAAGTGGACTCATCCGGTTCGTCGGTGAGGTATAAGTGGACCTATCTGGGACGCCGGTAGGGTTTAAGTGGACTCATTCGGTACACCGGTGAGGTATAAGTGGACCTGCAGGGATTAAGTGGACCTATCTGGGACGCCGATAGGGATTAAGTGGACCCATCAGGACGCTGATGGGGTATATAGGTGACCTACTTGGGACGCCAGTAGGGTATTTTGTGAAATCCTTTGAATTATGTACTGCCGTTAAAAGTGTTATAAGCATTTCAATTACTCGGATTAGACTTAATTATGCATTTATTGAAAGTGAAACTGTTGATGCATTTCTGTTAATAGATCTCATTTTGGAAAATATTGATATATTTCAATCATGATTATTTTTAGGATTATGATGATCACTTACTGAGTAGCCAAACTCATCAAACTATGGTAAACATTTTTTTCAGGATAACTACGGATTCATTGTGAGTGCTAGTCAAGATCAACCTTGGAAGATACTGTTGTTGTACTAGCTTTCTTTATTTACTATGTAAGACCTCGCCACTGTAAATTTGTCCTATCAATAGATGTATATATGTTTTGTCCGTCACATCTCAGGAATAATAGTATTGTAAATTTTTGGGGTGTGACAATTATGGTATCAGAGCAATAGGTTTAAGATCCTTAGGAAATTTAAAAAGAATGTACTTAAAATCACATTTATTGTGTGTACAGACCGGGATAAAGTCAGGATCCAGAATGGCTGAAGCCAATATGGAAGGAATTCACAAAGCCTTGGAAAATATGGTTGCTTTAATGCAACATCAGATGGAAAACGACAATCCACCCAAGCAGTCAGTTACAGGAAATGGTGGGAGCAATATCGAACAATTTAAGAAATTAAACCCACCTTCTTTTAAGGGTGCTGTAAACCCACTGGGAGCCGAGGGATGGATTATGCAATTGGAAAAAATATTCGAGGTTATGGAATGTCCTGATGATAGGAAGGTGGCCTTGGCAGTTTTTATGTTAGAAGGTGAGGCATAACACTGGTGGCGAATGGCAAAAGAAGTATTGGTCAAAGAAAATAAAACCTTGACTTGGGAAGTATTTCTAGAGGCATTTAATGAAAAATATTTCCCAGATTTTATTCGAGACCAAAAAGAAATGGAATTTCTAGAATTAATCCAAGGAAATAAGACAGTAGCACAGTACGAGGCCAAGTTTACTGAATTGGCCAGGTTTGCACCTCATATGATTAACAATGAGGCAAGAAAAGTGAAGAAATTTGAAAGGGGTCTTAGGCCAGCCATTAGAAGCAGAATATCAGTCTTGAAATTAAGAACTTATGCTGAAATAGTGGATCGTGCCCAAATTGTCGAAAAAGATTTTGAAGATTACCAAAAGTCGAAAAATCAGAACAGTCATGTTAGACCTACATCATCTAATCGACAACAGTTTGAAAGGCCAAACAAGAAGCCAAGGCCCTCGCCATTTCAAAACCCAATAGAACCATGTAGAAAATGTGGGAAAAATCATGGATCAAGCCCTTGTTATTGGAATACCGGAGCCTGTTTTAAATGTGGAAAATTGGGACACCAGAATAAACAATGTCCTAGCTTACAGACACAACAGCTTCCAATGCAGGGAGAGATAGCTCCGAATCCTCAGATGAAGGGAAGAGTATTTGCGATTACCAAGCAAGACGCTTAGGCCTCAAAATCAGTGATCCAAGGTACTCTTACTATCTTCCAAAAAGTAGCTCATGTTTTGATTGATCCTGGATCTACTCATTCATTTGTGTCACAACACTTCGCATGCCACTTAAAGGTAGAACCAGAACAATTAGAATACATTCTAGAGGTAGCCACACCGATGGGAGATTCAATTAACACCAATATAATGTACAAATCATGTGTAATAAAGATAGAAGAAAAGGAACTGTTGGTTGATTTAATACTCCTGGAAATTCAAGATTTTGATGTAATCTTAGGCATGGATTGGCTCTCTGCATACCATGCAAGTATTGATTGTTATAAGAAAATTGTTACCTTTAGTATTCCGAATCAACCAGTATTTTACTTCAATGGTGTCAAAGAAGACTCCCCATCATATTTAATCTCTTGTATTCGAGCTAATCGCCTCCTTCGAAAAGGGTGTCAAGGCTTTCTTGCCTATATCAAAGAAGATAGGAAGGAAGAAATAAATTTGGATACCACTCCGGTTATCCGAGAATTTCCCGACGTTTTTCCTGAAGAATTGCCAGGATTACTGCCTGACAGGGAAATTGAATTCTCCATTGAATTATTGCCAGGGGTAGCACCAATTTCTAAGGCACCTTACAGAATGGCTCCTGCAGAACTTAAAGAACTGAAACAACAATTGGAAGAATTATTAGATAAAGGTTTTATCAGGCCCAGTGTGTCACCTTGGGGTGCTCCAGTACTGTTTGTCAAAAAGAGAGATGAGACTATGAGATTGTGTATTGATTATAGACAGTTGAACCAAGTGACAGTGAAAAATAAGTATCCATTACCTAGAATTGATGATTTATTTGATCAATTACAAGGATCACAAGTGTTTTCAAAAATTGATCTTAGATCTGGATACCATCAGCTTAAGATTAAAAGTGAAGATGTACTCAAGACAGCTTTCAGAACAAGGTATGGCCATTATGAATTTTTAGTCATGCCTTTTGGATTAACCAATGCACCAGCTGCATTTATAGATTTGATGAATCGGATCTTTAAGCCCTTTTTGGATAAATTTATTGTGGTATTCATCGTTGATAGTTTAATTTATTCCAAGAATCAGAAGGAACATGAGCAGCATGTAAGAATGGTATTGCAAATATTAAGAGAGAAGAAATTGTATGCCAAACTTAGTAAATGTGAATTTTGGCCTGAACAAGTGACATTTTTAGGACATGTCATATCAAAGGAAGGTCTATCAGTTGATCCTTCAAAGGTTGAAGCCGTTGTTAATTGGAAACAACCAAGTAATGTGATTGAAGTTCGAAGCTTTTTGGGATTGGCAGGATATTACAGAAAATTTGTAGAAGGATTTTCTCGAATCGCAATCCCATTGACTCGATTGACACAGAAAAATGTCAAATTTGAGTGGACAAGTGAATGTGAGGAGAGTTTTCAAGAACTAAAAGTTCGATTAACTTCAGCACCTATTTTAACTATTCTTGAGGGGAGTGGGGGATTTGTGATTTATAGTGATGCTTCACATAAAGGTTTGGGCTGTGTATTAAAGCAATATGGGAAAGTAGTGGCATATGCATCCAGACAGTTGAAAGAATATGAGAAAAAATATCCAATTCATGATTTGGAGCTAGCTGCAATATTATTCGCTTTGAAAATATGGAGGCATTATCTATATGGTGAGCAATTCGTAATATACACGGATCATAAGAGTTTGAAATACCTTTTCTCTCAGAAGGATTAAATATGCGGCAGATAAGATGGATGGATTTCTTAAAAGATTATGATTGTACAATCCATTATCATTCAGGAAAAGCTAACGTTGTGGCCGACGCTCTAAGTAGAAAATCTACGGGAGTCTTAGCTCATCTAATGATCCAAGAAATGCGATTGTTAGAGGAAATAGTGGATTGGCATCCAACTCCGTCCATTAATGGTGTGGTAAGTATGATTGCCAACATTAAGGCGGAACCCCAATTAATCCAACAGATTCGATTGGCACAAAAGAAAGACCCTCAGCTTATAACAATTATAGAAGAGGTGAAGCAAGGAAAGAGAGATGAATTCTCTATATGTAGTGAGGATTTGCTAAGATTCAAAGGTCGGGTTTGTGTCCCGAATGATGAGAGTGTAAAGAAAGCTATCTTAGAAGATGCACATCATTCTCGTTATACGATACATCCCGGAAGTATTAAAATGTATCAGGACCTGAAGAAAACCTTTTGGTGGAATAATATGAAAAAAGAGGTAGCACTATTTGTGTCTACATGCCTAACATGCCAGCAAGTAAAAGCTGAACATCAAAGGCCCGCTGGGTTGTTGCAGCCTTTACCAGTGCCAGAATGGAAATGGGAGCACATATCTATGGATTTTGTCTCTGGCTTGCCTAGAACAAATTCAGGACATGATAGCATTTGGGTCATTGTGGACCGGTTAACCAAAGCTACCCACTTTCTACCGATTCGCACGACGTACACTTTGGATCGACTGGCTCAGCTGTACATTAAGGAAATAGTGCGGTTGCATGGAGTTCCTGTCAGTATTGTATCGGACAGGGATACTCGGTTTACTTCTAAATTTTGGGCTAGACTACAGTCAGCCATGGGGACGAGACTCGCCTTTAGTACTACCTTTCACCCCCAAACTGATGGACAATCGGAGAGGACCATCCAAACCTTGGAAGATATGCTGAGGGCCTGTGTTATTGACCTTACAGGACGCTGGGATGACCATTTACCCCTGATTGAGTTTGCCTATAATAATAGCTTCCAAGCCAGTATTCAAATGGCACCATATGAAGCCCTGTATGGAAGAAAATGCAGGTCACCCATATGTTGGGACGAGGTTGGTGAAAGAAAGCTTTTGGGGCTAGAAATATTCCAGATAACCACAGATAAAATAGCATTAATTCGTGAAAGGCTCAGGACAGCTCAGTGTCGGCAAAAGAGTTATGCCGATAACCGAAGGAGAGATCTTGAATTTGAGGAAGGTGATCGAGTTTTCCTAAAAATCTCACCAATAAAGGGCATTATGAGATTCAGCAAGAAAGGAAAGTTGAGCCCACGTTACATCGGACCATTTGAAATCCTGGAAAGAATCGGAGGTGTCGCTTATAGACTTGCCTTACCACCCGAATTGGCAAATATCCATAATGTCTTTCATGTATCTTCACTACGAAAATATCAGCCCGACCCGTCCCATATCTTAAAATATGAACCTTTACCGATCAGGAAGGACCTATCCTTCATTGAGCAGCCAATTTTGATACTGGATAGAAGGGTGCAAGTGTTGCGTAACAAGGAGATTCCTTTAGTCCGTGTATTATGGCAGTACCATTCAAGAGAAGAGTCGACTTGGGAACGAGAAGACGAAATCAGAGAAAAATACCCCTATCTTTTTCAGTAATCAGGTACACAAATTTAGAGGACTAAATTTCTTTAAGGAGGGAAGAATGTAACAATCCTAAAATTTCAAAAAAAAAAAAAAAGGAGAAAATATGCTTTTAAATAGGTGATGTTCTGTTTGAATATGATGGTCCTTGAGGACCATCACTATTTTCAAAAGATTTGCCTTTGCCTTTACTTTTTTTTCTTTTGTCTGCTTTTGCCTCCTGCTGCTTGCAGCTGGCAACGTCCTTTAGCGGACGTGGTTTTCGTACGATAAAAGTCGGCTTTTAACTCGACACCTCAGGTATGAGGTAGAGCGTAATAAAACAATATAATAATACGTTATAAGAATTTAAATAGGGGATGTGAGCACTCCCACCCGAAACAAAACTTTGAGATCTCTCTCTGGTCGAAACACAGTGAATTTCTCTGTCGAACTGAATTTTTTTATCGGAAGCTCCCTCTCAAATAATTGTGGGTAAGTGACATCGTCTTTCTGAAAAATAGTCTATTTTTAATAAATAGTGATATTTCCGTCTAGGATCTTTATTTTATCAGTTTTGTGTGTAAGTGACCTCATTGTCTCGAAAAATAATCCATTCTTTTTAAAAATAAAATGAAATAATTATTTCTGCTTATTATCATGAATTTTAGACGTGATAAGTTTTATGCGCACGTGACCTCATTATCTTGAAAAATAATCTTTTTAATAAAAATTGTGATAATTTATCTATGTTAGAAATTTTGACTGCTGTAAATTAGAAAAATAAATTTATTTATTTTTCTTGTCTATTGTTAGAAATAAATGTGATATTTCTGCTTTTAGTAAAATTGTGATATTTCTTTCTACTGTTTTGAATATTTAGACATTGTAAAATTCATGTGCAAATGACTGCCTTATTATTTAAAAATTGACATTTTTGCAATTGATTATAGTATTGTTGTGAAATGTTTATTTGTGAATTGATATTCCATAAATTGTGATAATTCCGTATTCTTGAATTTTCATAAGAGTTTTTCTATACATATTAAATTGGCAATTATGCTAGAATGCCTTTACAAACTGCTACCTTTCTAAATTTGAGCCCAAAATATTTGATTGGTTATTTTTGAAATGTTATAGAGAGTGACTGTTATTAATGGTTCAAGTGAAATTCATATTAATGGTTTCAGTGATATGTTGAGTACATGATATTGCTGCTTTCGAATGTTTAAAGAGATTTAGAAATAATTTAAGTATGCAAGTGGACTCATCCGGTTCGCCGGTGAGGTATAAGTGGACCTATCTGGGACGCCGGTAGGGTTTAAGTGGACTCATCCGGTACGCCGGTGAGGTATAAGTGGACCTGCAGGGATTAAGTGGACCTATCTGGGACGTCGATAGGGATTAAGTGGATCCATCAGGACGCTGATGGGGTATATAGGTGACCTACTTGGGACGCCAGTAGGGTATTTTGTGAAATCCTTTGAATTATGTACTGCCGTTAAAAGTGTTATAAGCATTTCAATTACTCGGATTAGACTTAATTATGCATTTATTGAAAGTGAAACTGTTGATGCATTTCTGTTAATAGATCTCATTTTGGAATGTATTGATATCTTTCAATCATGATTATTTTTAGGATTATGATGATCACTTACTGAGTAGCCAAACTCATCAAACTATGGTAAACATTTTTTTCAGGATAACTACGGATTCATTGTGAGTGCTAGTCAAGATCAACCTTGGAAGATACTGTTGTTGTACTAGCTTTCTTTATTTACTATGTAAAACCTCGCCACTGTAAATTTGTCCTATCAATAGATGTATATATGTTTTGTCCGTCACATCTCAGGAATAATAGTATTGTAAATTCTTGGGGTGTGACACTGGTGCTTATCATGGCTTAATTCGAAGGTTTGATCTTAGATCAATTTGTCATATATTGGTCTAAAACTCTAATCGACGGCTCATGCCTATTATGGTTTAAGTCAAAGGTTCGACCTTAGGCTCATATCTCATATATTGCCTAAGGTTTTGATGGATGATTGATGTTTGTCATGGCTTAATTCAAAGGTTCAACCTTAGATCCATTTCTTATATATTGGTCTAAGACTCTGACCAACGCCTGATGCCTGTTATAGCTGATGTTGAAGGTTCGACCTTAGACTCACTTCTTATATTGGTCTAAGAGTATGACCAATGACAATTGCCCACCATATGGCTTAAGTCGAAGATCCGACCTTAGACTCATTTCTTATATATATATATATATATATATATATATATATATATATATATATATATATATATATATATATATATATATATATATATATATATATATATATATATATATATATATATATATATATATATATATATATATATTGTCTTTAGCTTTGATTAACGACTAATACCCCTTGTATGGCTCAAGTCATAGGTCTAAACTTCGGATTGATTCCAGATATATTTGACCAACGACTAATGCTCATGATATGGCTTAGGTCATAAGTCCAACCTTGGACTTATTCCAGATATATTCATCCTAAAGCTTTGACCGACAACTAATGTTAAGGCTTTGTCTGACAACCAGTGCTCATGATATGAGTTTAGTCACAGGTCAAAGCTTTTTCACTAGCTCTTGTAGGCGAGTTGCTTGATTTGGGTTGGGTTTTTTTTAAGCCTTCCCTTTGAGGTTGCCTCATGGGCCCCTTCTTCAAAGTCTTCTGAAGAAGATGAGGATATGCCAACAACCCAAAAGTGGGAAGATTGGCTGCAACTACCCTTTGCTGCCATAACGGCTAGGGGAATGTCTATTATATGATCCCTACTACCCTTAATAGCAGCAATAAGGTCGGGATTTAGAGAGATGGATAGCTGACGAGGGAAGTTTGGGTTTGGAGAACTTATGATGTGATGTGAGTAGAGTTCTCATGGCTAACCGATATTTATAGGCACTCACATGGAAGCCGAAGGAGTGATCTCTTGGAAATAAGGGATACTGATGATAATGTGTTGAGAAATGACGATTTGATGAGTATGTTCCACCATTAATTCAAGACTCCTAGATTAAAGGAATTCTTGAGGAAAACGAGGCATGTATGCATGACCATGATGAAAGGGATAATCGATGTTGGTAAACCACCAAATCACCTGATGTCACACACCTTTTGGGATTCTCCCACACATGTAACATTTGGGGCGGTTTTGTTGGCTGTGTTTTTAGTCACCATACAAAATAAGTACATTTAACCAGACGCATAATGAATTGAAGGTGTAATTATAAAACAAGTGCTTAACTGGTGCCAGATAGATGTCTTGACGGACAGTCGATAAGATATTGAGCGTGATCTGTGAAGATATTTCCAAAGATACAACCCTGATATGATACAACGATATGAAGATATGATATTCCCAGGACTCATCATATGAAGGCTCTAAGATGCCTTTACAGTATTGTTCATCAGTCAACTCATATATATCATGACTTATGACTAATGATAACGAGAGGAGTCAAACCATATCAATGTGAGACAAATTCTAGGATACATATACTTCTAAGGTTCATACATGTGTCTTTATAAGATATTAAAGGAATTTGATGTGGTATGACACTATCCAATCTGACGTTGGTCTAGTGTTCTCCTTGACTAACAATTGATGATAGAAGATACCTTTACCATCTCAAACGTGAGAAGAGTTTTAGGATATATATGCTCCTAAGGCCCATATATGCCTCTCCATATGATAGGTGAAATAATTTGATACAGAATGATAAATTTGATACAGAATGATAAGCTTCCTAATCCATCATCGGTCACACATGTGCATCGTGACTAATGATCGATGATAAGACACCATGAAATCATATCAATTTGAGACAAATTATGAGATACATATACAATCCAATGGCCCATATACACCTCTCTGAATGATACTGGAGGAGTTTGGTGAGATGCGATAAGTCTCTTTGAATCCATCGTTGGCCAAGGATAAAGTGTTTGATGGATGGAGCCTAAGGAAAGCCTCATCATATGATATCACAATGAGGTGCATCCTTGCAAATGTGATTCATGAGGTTTCATATGCCTTTAAGTCCAAGAATTATACAAAATGGGCATCATTCGGAGTTGACTTAACCCTAGCACCCGTATTCATTTGGTGGTCAAGATATGCCTTGACCGACACCCCAAATTTTATGTTTGGGATGAAGTCGAGACTTTCAAGGATTCATAATTGAGGCATTATATCCCTCACCATAAAGTTTCACAGTATTCAGAAAATGGTTTAACTCCTCATCTGTATTCATTGACAATCAAGGGCCTTATACGCTGTCTGTCAAAGCCAGGATGACCTCCGGTCATCAAAATTGAGGTTTCTCTCTATATACGAGGAGTTTTGTCATGGGTCCAGGACCATTAGATTCTTGAATTAATGCTGACCCATGACCATTAGATTCCTGACTTAATGCTTTATCACCATTAAAAGGTGCGACATTATATTAATTCTTGAGGTAGGAGCGGTTGAGCCCGCAAATCACTAAACCTACTGGCGTAATTTCTAGCAGCAAAGGGTCCACTTTGTTGAACTATATCTCTCTCATATATAATCTATTTGAAGCGAAACTTGGATCATTGGGTTCGTCTCTGGGTTCTCTACAATCTCTCCAAATTTCATGACTAAAGGGTTCATCACCAAGAAGCGGTAGAAGAAATATGCAGACATGGTAGAACTTGGCTGCAACAACTTAATCGACGATGGACACGAATAACAAAATCCCTTATTTTTCTTACACGGTGTTCCTGCTGAAATCTTAGAGCTTAGAATTCAAATTCAAATGTCAAATAAGATGAACATTGACCAAGCATGTAGTTATCAACAAAGCCATCTATGAGAGCATTCACATTCAAACAAAGATACATGGTTATCGTCTGTGGCTCAATTATAAAAGATAAAGGCATGTGATAAACGAATGGATAAACATGATAAGCTTTTATGCTTATCAACTATTGAAGGATTATATAAACCTCAATTCTTGATGAGGAAAAGACTTCAATTTCATTGGATTGACAGGATTGGATCAGTTCAGCTCAGTGAGAGACTGAGACATAAACACTCTTTGATGATATTTGCATGATTGAGAGAGATAGAAGAGAGTGATTGTATTTTTCAGTAAGTTAAGGATCAGCCCATTGATACTACTGTTGTTGCTGCTACATTGCAATAATCTGATAGAGAGAGAGAGAAGCTATTAAATTTAGACTCACGATAAGCTTGATATCGAAGGAGCAGACCATCCATATAATACCCCTGCATAAAGTCAGGTATATAGGCTCATGATGGCCTTGGTATTGATTTATTTGATGTGTGTTTGTATATTTTCCTTTCCTAGAATCATATGTATAGACTTCAAGGCCCGAATCTAGCGTTCATGCTGATGTAAATTGTAACATAGGTTCAAGCCTATGGAACTCTTCCGCTCTCAGTATGATAGGTAAAGCTTGTATTTCTGTGATATGGAATACATGGGTGAATTTGACCCCGAATGTGTTTGCTCTCTGGTAGTTCATTAGGAGTCATGATGTTTTTAAACATTTGAAATTAATGTTGCACATTTTTCAGAGCGACCAGACCGAAGTGAAGCGAAGCTTGGTACTGTCATTTCAATTAGATTTGGGCCGCTTCAATCAAATTGGGGTATGATTCAAGCCGATTTTGCTGAAGCTTGGCCTCTTCGGCCTAAGCAAAGAAATATCTATATAAAAATATTTTTTCTTTTTTCATTTTTTTGAAAATTTTATTTTTTCATTATTTTTATTTATTTTAGATATATATCTAATTTATTTATTAAATTAAAAATATTTGAAGTCTTCCCGTGATCGGCTAAAGCACCGAATTGCTTCATTTTCTCACCAAATCGAAGACAACTCTGAAGAGAATCTGACAACATTGTGCACATATAATTTTCTAAACAATATAAACCAACTCCAAACATTACATGATCAACTCTCCATACCACAAAACATTTAAAAACTCAAAATTACAACAAATAAGTGAAAAGTATCAAGGGGAAGCCAATTGTCAAATCCTTTATGCCAAGATCACATAAGCGGACCTTTTAGGGTCTTAATTTTGTCCCATGTATGACAGCACGGACGACTATGATACAAAGGGCTTGTCTCACTTATGTGACAGCAAGCTTATGCTCAATTATTAACCACTTTATTAGCTTCAAAATGAGAGACATAAATGTACTTTTGATGATAATGTTGATAAAAACAATGAGCATAGACATCTTATGATGTATGGGAGTGTATGACCATAAACAAGAGAAAACAAGTATTGATTCACAAGGGAAATGCTTTAGGATCAAATGACTATGATGGGGCATTCAAAGAATCACTAAATGCTTGCTAGTATGCATGAAATATCTCATATAATTCTCAGAGAAATTAGATTAACAAAATGGTAGAGAAAGTGGTGTCTAAATTCAAGATTGAAAACTAGACTATGCACATTACGTGGTGTGGATGCATAGTTTTACAAGGTAATCAAAGATCACAAACACTCGAGCATAAAAGGAGAAAATTTTTATTGTAATCACAAACTTACAGCATTAAAAAGACGGAAGAAATACTCTAAAAATAAATGAGTAGAGGCTATGGGGATCACCTTAAGTATGGAGCATCAAGTGGGCTAGACACCGTAAAGAACTCAAATGGCCATATCTATATTTGCTCAAAAGGAAATGAAGCCATTTCAAAAATTTCACCTGACCTTAGCCAATAGATGATGCCACACCAAAATGTGATTTATACTATGATTATCATCCAAGACTTAGGGCCTAAGCCAAAATTTGATGATGTATCCTCAACCCTAGACACATGTGAAAAAAAACTACATGAGTGCCATCTAAAGCGTGTGACAAAATTAGTCACTTAAGTAATAGAACTATTTTTCATTTAAACTATATAAAACTCCTTATTATAAAACGCACAAATTCCAAGGAAAGACACCTAAGGGGTTTTTATGTTAGAGGCATGTCGGTCCCATGAGGTGCCCTGTGTCACCCTATAGCCACTTGGATAGTACTTGTGGCCTCCACTAGCTTTCCTTGATTGAAATATACCCCAAATAAATTAAAAAACCTCATATTCTTGCTCCAAAAAAATTTTAAAAATTGCCAAAAATTTCTTAAAAATCTCAAAATCATTTTTCATATAAAAAAAATACTTATTTTGATATCAAAACAAAATTGGACAAGAGGTAAATGAGATCTATGGGTTGAAATTTTAGTATCAGAGTACTGCACTGCGCTAGTTCGGGATGATGGTCCATTCACTTGGAATGACGTAACAACCCTATAATCCAAAGGCTCTGGTAAGGACGCATAATATGGTTTATCAATGTCATCCCAATCAATTTTCCAATACTTTTAGGTGTGAGTGAATTACAGGTGCGCTCCTGGGGACATAGAAACAATAATATATAGGGTCCCTGCACATGTGTACTAGCTCTTCCTAGTTGGATAATTACACTTACAAGAGTGGCTTCTTGCGCAATTGTGAGTGCACATGCCACAAGTTGTTCTCGTATCAGAGTGTGGACTCATTCCCTATGAGTCATGACCATCCCATGTAGGGTTATTATACTTAGATATTGGGGTTCTTATTTCCTTTTAGTTCTCTTAACCCTATCCAACACATAATCACATGAGGCATATAGTCTAAGTATATCAATGACTTAGAGGTGACCCTCACACTTCTAAAAGCATTGATCAACAACCGCATATAAGAAGAAAAATGACCTTCCAAAATAACTCCCACATAACAAGTATTTGTAATGATGTTAGGACAACATGAAACATTAGGATCCTACACAATCCATAAACCCCCACAGGCACCGACATAATCCGCCCCACAAAAAATAACAAACCCAAAATCCAAATCTCCTTAACAATAAAAAGAGACGGATTTGGTAATTTAGTTTTATGCAATAACAAAACATCAACTTATATTTATGGACAAGAAGCTTTACCTCCTTCTTATGACGCAACTCACCGAGGCCCCGAACATTCCAACTTATTAGCTTCATTTTGGTACATAAGTAGCTCCATTTTCGACAAGCTCCTCACCTTCCCAGCGGATATGGACGTACATGATTCTACGGGTTCCATTACACTGTCATCACTTAGGATGATCAAACCACCACCACCTTGATCCATTTTTCGAGGAGCAAGGCTAGGTGATGATCTTGTAGGCTTGGCAATACTCTTGGCAATCCCTTTGCCCTCAGCTTTTGTCTTCTCAACAGGAGTCTCGATGACCTTGTCTCCCACCTTACTTCTTCTTCCTCCTTGGCCCTCTAGACCTTTCCTCATAAAGTATCTGCAACCTGTCTATTCAGAGCAATGAAAGTCACTCCCATGTCCCCAAGGATACTTTCAAAATCCTCATGTTCATCACCATCAGATGAGAGAACTTGTCATCCTCAAATGAAATCAACTCTAGGTTCTCAGCTGGGAAAACATTTAACGGGGGAACCATCCATCGCCACCATAGCTTGAAATTGTTGAGGGTCCACAATAGCATTACTAGGATTCTCTGTTTGCATTTCTTCTTCATGATCAAGATTAATAAGAGGCGGTCTCTGCTGCTCTGTTGAAGGGTTCCCTTCTTAACAACCAGTCTAAATGGTAGGAGTTTTTTCGGTGCCATGGTATTCAAGAAGCTAGAAAATGTCCACAAAAAATTACTATTAAACTTAAGCAAACACTTAGCCAAACGGATTGCGTCTTCTTCCCTCAGAGATGTAGTTACAAAAAATTACTATTAAACTTAAGCAAACACTCTTTTGTAGTTGAAAAAATGGATTACTCTCCAATGACTTTGCTTAAGAACTCTTTTAACTTCTAACTCATCATTATGACAAAAGATAAATCCAAACTTCTTAACCGGTGGATCATAAGAAAGCTATCATGCTCTACCAACCTAGTTGCTCAAATCAAAAAGGTCATTAGACGGGGAACAAAAAGGACCAACCAACAATAAAGCAATATGCTTGGAAGTATGAGAACCGCACTACATCTGAATTAACAAAAAAAATAGTTTGACTCTTAAGGGAAAACGAGCTAAGATATAATTTAAGCTTTTAACTTAGTCCACTTTTGATTGTGAAATCTAGGCAAAGGAACTCATTTTTTTCTCTTGAAATTTATATCAAAGAAATGAACTTTCAACTTAATTCACTTTTGATTGTGAAATTTAGGTGAAGGAACTCATTTTTTTTCTCCTGAAATTTATATCAAATAAATCAGTCTTGTACTTTAGGAAATTCAAGTATGTTGTACACCTACAGGAGTACCGTTGTAGGTCCCTTCTATGTGTATGTGGAAGGGACCGCATCGTTTCCAGATTTCTATTCTTTTTTCTTTTTCTCAAATTTATTTTTGTTTGAGGTATCACCATCTTCAGATTGGAAACTTGTTGTATGCACTAGGGGACAAATTCTTAAATTTGTATTCCCAGAGGCATAAAACATCTATCTTAAAGATGGATTCAGATGGGTAGTTTCTCTTGAAAAAAGTTATAACCAATGGTCTAAATATTTCATTCGTAAAATTATCTGTTTCAGCTTTTAAAATTTGTTTTTCTAATAAATTCATGATATCCATGTTAAAGGTTATATATTCCTTAAAAATTAGGTCTAAAATTTATCTCAAAAATGAATTTTTAAGAGATGACTCATCTCTATATATGAGTCCCTATGAGTCCCATGACTCGTAGAAACCCTTTCCCTTTCTAATTACGTCTCCATAAATAACATGTGGAAAATTGTTTCATATGGATTGGACAACATTTCTACATATGCCGTTCAGATCGTGTAAAGCATCCATTTTAAAGATAAATATAAAATACTACAAACCAACGGTCTAAATATTTTCTTATTAGATTTATTAATTTTAAATTTTAAATTTTATTTATTTAAGTCTTAAAATTCATCTGAAAAATAGATTTATCAACAGGCCCGTATTTCTATTTACCTAGAGAGAGGGAGGGCGAGAGAGAGAATTTTGCAAGAAGTTGCCAACCGTTGGATGTGTTTCGGCAGAATCCAATGTCCCGACCAATGGAAAAAACGAATCCAACCGTCACAAACAAATGACCGTTGATAGCGGTGCCTTTATATATCTCGACCAGACAAGAACACTGCCATTTGAAAACCAAACTTAACGAGTTTAGAGAGAGAAAAAGAGAAGAAGAGAGAGAAATAAAAGAGAAGAGGCAGAAGAATAGAGAAAAGAAGAGAGACAAAGATGAGAGGAGGCAGAATAATAGAGAGAAGAAGGGTTAGTGGTTGAGGGGGAGATAGGACTGGTTTTTCCTTGCTCTCTTCTTAGTTCAC